>NW_019416383.1:0-193812 GCF_000390285.2 Anoplophora glabripennis | reverse complement strand
CGTGGAGAGCCATGTGACTCCTAATACTGAAATCCGTCGTTGCGGTAGTTTTTACCTGTTATCTGTGGTATTTACATCAGTTTTTTAGTAGTTAGTGTCAAAAATGGCTTGCGTGTATAGCAACTCAGAGTTGATGGATATCGTTTTAATTTATGGTGAAGCAAGACAACATTTGTATTATGGTGAAGTATTTGTGTTATGGTGAAGCAAGACATCATTTGTGTTAGTTCGTAGAAAGTGAGTAAGACGGACCCAAATGTGTTTACACGTGAGTGGATAAAATTTTGAACAATTGCTGTTGCAGCATCGGGTATGTCAAATGATTTTATTATTTAAAAACACAAATTAATTTTATTAATAATTAATAAAGGCAAAAGCATTTGAATTTGCCGATATAAAATAGGTGCGATAAAATTCTATTTACATATTTCTTTCCTTGCGAAAGTTTTTGTCCGTTTTTATCACGCCGCCATACCGGTCGCATTGTGCGAGGTCAGGTTTTACAGTGGACCAGTTTCCAATGCCGTGCAGAAGTGTATTTTTAAATCAATTTCGAACTGATCTGTTTGATTTTTTCTTTACAAAATTGTATTTGTAAGGGTCCCTTGTACATCCAGTTTTTTTTTGGAAAAGTTTTGAATCACCCTGTATAGCTCTTGTGTCTACATGTCAAATATGATTACTTCGCGCTAAAAAAATATCTAGTTACTGTTATACAGTTTTTACTTCAGCCAGAGGTAAATTACTTAGTACATCTACATCTAATCTAGGTAGTCCACCTTTAGTGAAAGAAATGCTAGAAAAAATGTTCCTATTCACTGTAAGAAGGCCCTCTTGTTCTAGCAAAACATCAGGTAGTAAAGTAGTGTTAACAAAATAATTTTTATTAAGCTTGGCATATGATATTGTTATATGTATCAAGAAGACGTTTATGACAAGAAATGATGAAAAAACAACAAATTTAGCTTATAAAAAAGAACATACCATATGAGATAAATGGTGAATGACATAAGACTTAAGAATTATTATTTTTTTCATACCAGCTTGCTGTAGTTGTTATAAATTCTCATATATTTAGAATTAGTCTTCATGAATCTATAGACAGAATGTTAAACTGTGTCCAATAGATAGTTTTCTTAGTAATCCATATCAATTCATTGACCAGTATATCATCTTCATCGTTACACTGTTTATTTTCACCATCCAGTTGTCCATAACATTTACATAATTATTTTCTAACCGTTGCAAAATTTTTGTGACTTCTGATTAGCAGAATATAGAAGCTATAATTTCAGTTAAAACAAATTTCAGTTACATTTTTTATTTTCGGCCTCTAAAGAAGGAAGGTTGGTTTTCTTCTTTCTTCTTCTTCTTTTCCTTCTTCTATTGAGAAGCTTGATTAGTACCGTCTTATTTTTCTGATCGGTCTTGAGATATTTTGATACCTATTTTTATTATTAAGTATTTATAAACACGTGTTCAAATTTAAAGGGTAGGTAAGTAAAGTTTTTGTAAAAATATTAAAATGCTGGAAGACAATACGTTTAAAAAGGAATTTCGCCTTCACATGAAGGATATTTGCCCCAGCACCACATTAATTATTGAAAGGAATTCCTGGCTTGCCCAAGAAAAAAAAATAAGGAAGTTACCAATATTAAGTAAATTGTTTAATGCATTATTAAATTAATTCTATTAGAAAACTTGAAATTATGCGGAAGATTTACATCGATTTCCTGTTGCATTTTAACTAAAGTTTGATAACATTTTTGAGATACATATAGATGACGTCAGTAAAAGCACATATTGGAAATACAAATATGGATTTATTAAATGAATGGTTAACAATAAGTAAAACCTGCTGACTTTGTTTCAAATACATTTATATGTTTAGCATGTTCATTCAGGTAAAATGTCAAATCAGAATATAAATTTCTTGCATCAGCAACACATGCACAATGAACTCTGCCTAAGTTATTCTTGTGCTTGGCATTTTAAATGTAAATACCTTACAAGTAGTACATTTTGTTTTAATATGGTGAATATAGAAAGCCAAAGTAAACATTTTGCCATCGTTATTCAAAAAATAACTGCCACTTTTTCATTTGGTAGAAATATCGACCTAAAATCATTAATCTGATAATTAATTAATATAATTTTTCAAAATTAAAGCATGCTGCGATCTTCATTTTTGTTTGCGAAATTTGAGTTGCTTTGGTTTTAGTTATTGCTTAAGGAAGACAAAAGTATCTAACATTAAGGTTTACCTGAAAATTTCAGGAAGATCATTAAAATGCGTCAAAGAACATGATGTTAATTCAAACTACATGTACTATTCGTTTCTCGCATTATAAAGCAATGTAAAAGCCATTTCCTGATCAAAATACAACATATACTTAGCGCACCAACCTTGAAAGTTATATGTGCAGATATTAACAATAACCGTGAAATTTTCTAACACACCGTATAGTTACGCTTATTTAAATATAATGGCTTTCTTTTGTTTTGTTTATGCTTGCGTTGGAAAAAAATTCTTAAAAAAATTCTCGGCTAGCCTTATTTCGTTTAAAATTAGGCATATTTTTTCGGCAAATATCGCCTCATGATACTTTTGATTCTGTGTCAACTAGGATTTTTTTTAATTTTAGCTTAATATTGAAGGATTCTTTATTTAAAAATAAAAGGTATAACTGAGTGCTACATCTAGTGGTCGCCTAACAAAGCCGCCAAAAATGGCATAAAGCGACCTCTATTGCAAATCGGAGCAATAGCCCGCAGAGAAGTTGTTGCCCGTGATATCACCACAAAATTTCTTTATTTAACCATTTCTGTAAGTTCTCCTTGTTTAAATGTTAACGCGATATGTAAATATTTTCTTTGTGAAATAATTTAGACCTCATCATAATTTCAATGAAGTAATAACGACAAATCTGTTATGCAAATGTATGACAAAAAGCTGCTGATATTTCCTGCTGCCTTTATACGTAAACATAATTACAGTCGTAAAGTTAGAGAAGCGGAAGAGCCGCAGCATCTGCCAGACAGCCTCCACATAATATATTAATATTATTACTAATGATTTCAATAATTAATAGTCGTACAGTTGATTCAGAAGTTTCTACTATTAATCATAAAGAAAGCCCTATTACCCACTAGCGTATGACGAAAAATTTAAATAAGATCCTGTGACTTCATGTAAAATTGCTTCTTGTACATGTTGGAGCTTATGCTTTTAATTATTGTAGAAAATTGTTAAAACCACTTTGTAAATGTTTGCAAATTTAATAGAAATTATCTTGGGGCACGTTACTAGTAATTTAGGAACGGTAATTTTATTTCCATCATGTTGGTAAGATCATCAGGATCACATTAAAACACAACATGATGTAATTTTTTATGAGATGCTGTTCAATCAATCAGCGATCTCATTATCTCGAGCGTAACAGTTTGTCATTCTTCATTTTAAACAATTCATTATATTAGTTGGTTGCCTAAGTTCGGCGGACACATGGCTTGTAAACATTTATGAAGGTTGTGTATAACTTTTATTCAAACAAACATTAATTTAAAATTGTAAATGGAATGTATACATAAGTACGAAACATTCTTGAAATCAAGAACAAACAATATTCAAATACTGTCATCAAACGAATTTATAAAACACTATTAAGAATGATTAAAAACTTTTTATGCCAACAAATAAGACATTTGAACAACGTATATATTTCAATTTCCACCCAGTTTATTTTGCACAAAATTATTCATAACTAGGATGATGCCAAACACAACACTTAGTACGTCTACGTATGTGATAGAATTAAAACAAACTTATATACTGAAATATAATATAGGTGTAAAAGTCACAGATGTGACAAAGAAATGTTGTCACGCATGTTTTCAAAATCTGCCTATTTTTTTTTTAATATCTATATCTAAAGAATGTTAAATAAAAACACAAAACATGGTAAATGTATTATTGTAAATATTTTTACAATATACAGGGTGTTAGAAGTTTGACTGCCTTAATTTTAACAGACGATAGAATACATTAAAATCAACAAAAAAACCTTAATTTGACATGGGTCTTAAACTCAACCATTTCCGAGAAAAAAAATTATAAAAATCTCCAACTTGATGTACAAAAGTTCGATTAATTGAGGAATATTGACATAACTGCGTGCATAGAATACCATAAAATACAATGTTTATCGCTTTTTTGAACTTATTTATACTTAATTCTGAAAAATAATTAGCGTTGTAATAAATTTAAAATTCGGTTTATTAACACGAGGTACTAAGCTGTCCCACAACCACCAATACGCAATTCAATTGGTATCTGGATTCGACCGCGTCGGAGTGTTTTTTGCGTACCACTATTTCCTTTTCTCGAGGTGTTTTCCAGCGAGTGCGCGAAAATTGGATTCGGAGGCGTCGTGCGTACATCGAAAATGGTGGTGGACATTTTGCGCATATGTTGTAGTTTGTTTTGTATTTGTGCGTTTAAAAATTACTGTGTTTTGATTTTTGGAAAGTACCTAAATTAATTTTAATACGTATGATTACACACAAAAAAAGAAAAGTTGTCTGTACTTTACATGCGACATATGTTATCTATAGTTTTTTTGCTTCCTAATCACGAATCCGGTGTCAGAATTGATCTATCACATCACAGGAATTTCCTAACCTCAAAAAACAGGTAAAAAATGGCAAAAATTCATGAAAAAGTGATAGGAAAAATACAAAAATTTGTTTTTTCTATATTCAAATGTTCATTTATATAGTTAAGACCCCGTCCAACGTGAATCCCGCGGTCAGAATTAATGATTATTTTTCTAACCTCAAAAAAACGGGTCAATTAAGGTTATATATCACGAATTTTCAAACAGTAACAGATTCGCGCCAAATTTGGTATACGGGGGTTTTCTGGCTCGCTGATCACGGATCCGAGGTCAATTTTGCAAAATTCAATGTGGCGGATACAAGATGGCCGACCAAATTTTCAGAAAATAACAGAATCGCAGCAAATTTGGTATACGGGGGTTTCCGGGGTCGCTGACTACGCATCCGAGGTCAATTTTGCAAAATTCAAGATGGCGGATCCAAAATGGCCGACCAAATTATCAAATAATAATAGAATAGCAGCAAATTTGGTATACGGGAGTTTTCGGGGTCGCTGATTACGTATTCGAGGTCAGAATTGCGAAATTCATTTTGTAATATTTTACTTTATAACCTGAGTACCCAATCATGTGTTAACCTACTTTTTTTCGGCTATATCTTGATCTTTTTCTGTAAAAGCTCTATTCAAGGGTTGAATTTTGTAAATCTGATCTCGAATTCGTGATATTGAAAAACCCCGTTTACCAAATTTGGCGCGAATGTGTTATTTCTTGAAAATTTGGTTGGCCGCCATCTTGAATTTTGCAAATTTGACCTCGAATTCGTGATCAGCGACCCCAAAAACTCCCTTATACCAAATTTGATGCGAATATTTGTGTGGCTGTGTTATTTGGACGGCGTGAATCTTGAAATTTACTAAATGTTTCACGATAATAGTTATTTACAGTTTTTCCATAGGATAAGCCTGCTGCGATGAAACTCCCCAATACTCGCTGTATTTTGAAAACTGTTAATCTTACGCTCCTTTAATATACAACTTTTTTGTTCATTTATCTCATGCTGAAGTAATGTCAGTCAAACTTCGTTCACCCTGTAGACCTTCTTTTTATAACCTTTTTATAAACACAGAGATAGATACAAATAGTTGAATTGCGTACAACAAGACGATATTATTAGATTTGACTGCAAGAAAAATGGGTAATACATCTTTTTGCAAATTCACAAATTCGTTTTATGTCCCATTGCTATATTGTCTGCAATTATTTATTTGTACAGGTTTTTATAACTTTTTTATTTAATTAGATGTTTATGTCACAATGAAAGGAAAAACATGTTTTAAATTAATGAAATGACCACACATATCTCACACTGAGAAAAGTAAATAATTTTTCATAATTACACTGTAACACATTACAAATTGTTAACGAATCGAAAACCTCTTTGTTTTTGATCTTGAAACTCTACTCAAAATAAGAGAAAGTCAAAAGTAACAGATTTTTTGTTTTTTATATCTGAGAATTTTATCAAAAACCTGACCGGAAAATGAGATACGAAATTCAATTCATTTACGATCAATTATCTTGTGAATGTAATAAACATAATGTTGCAAAACTAAGCCACCTTTAAAATTTATAATCGGAAAAGATGAAAATACATTAGAAAGGAACAATTTTAAAACTTGAAATTTTGGAAGAGGAAATTAATTGATAAAAAGAAAATTAGAAGGATACCCGTTTATTTTGCTAATCCGTGAACCATTATTTAAATTTGATAATGCGGTTATTCAAAATTAAACTTACAAAATCAACCCTTTGACCGATCCTTTTGGGTGAAGCTTTTATTTATTTAGAATTTATTTTTCATTCTAATGTGACAGAAATATTCAATTAAATAGAAAAGTACATAATGATAACATCTATTAAAAAAGTTATATCTGATTACATTTGTCGAAGTTTGGCGCAAAATATGGAAACCTACAAAAATATGAAATAAATAAAATTAAATATTTTTTTGTATTAATCGTGCTATTTTCATTTCTGATTTAGGTTTTAACGTAGTTTACCAATGCCTTCTGCAAAAATATACTTTTTTGAGATATTTCCATAAAAACTAGTCAACACACAACACATTTCTATCAAAGCGATACTAAATATAAAATGTTTCATATATTTCATGCAAGTGGTAGTATAACTTACAAATATCCTTTCAGGAAACACCCTGTATTTCGAAAAACCCAATTCTGTGTCATTAACAACCACTGCCTGACCTCTTCGTGTCCCAAATTTGGCCCTAAAGCCGTCTGGTTGACCTTGACCTTGAATAAAGAACGTCTTGATATTTCGGTGCCACAACCGATGAGCCGCAGAATTCTTTTGAGTAAAGTGCGCCCAATTACAAAATAGACCGTCGGGTTAATTTAATTACAACTATTACTATTACTTTTTACCGTAAAACTGGGCTAGGTCGGAAACCCAACCAAGTTAGAGGCCACTTTATTTGTTAGATCGCCATTCAATATTGATAGACGGTGACCTTGCAGATTTCCTTATAATAATAAACTGTTGCATTCCTTATCCCTTCTATCTGTGCTGGCCGCAGCTTGTTTCAACGACGACTGTTTTTCTCGAAACAAACTCGAGTCCTTTCAAATGATAAACACATTTTTGAATGTCTTTTTCCATAGTTTTTCTAGTTATATTGCTTGTGTGCTCTTACTTATTTATTTTGTATATTTTCCCTTTTAGATCACTGTTTTCATTTAAAAAAATCTAATTTTCTCAAGTCGCAGCAAAAAAGGATAGAGAATGATACTTAATCTCGCCAACTGCGACCATGGGGCTTTAAAAATTAATATATTTTTATTATTTACAGCTGTCAGCTGTAAATGAATGATTAATATGAAGAACACTCTGTTAGGATTTAAATTATTTGAAACATGTTTTTTTAATGCGCCACTCCATCATATCGATTCAAATTGTTTATCAGTTTATTTTTCTAATAGTGCTTTACACTGAAATATATGCAATACTTTGATTTAGTACCTATCTTTTCAATTTTAAAAACATCGAAACTGTTTTTATCAATTTTACGATAGTATTGACGTATTCTTGTACATTTTTTTATATACATGTATATACAGGATGTACCATTTAAAAGGAATTCTCCTATAGTTCTGGTAATATAAAAAAGGCAGCATTCAGAAATTCAAAATTTTCAATTACGGATACTTTGATTCCTTTAAATGAAACAGACAGATTCGAAATTTATTTATTTTTCTATTTTATTCATCTAGGTTTGAATTTATTTCTTAGAATTTATCAAATATTTGAGGATTTTAATAATTTTTGTTGGTATTTCGACGTTACAAAATGGATGCCCATAATAATGGAATTTTCAATGTTAAAATAGACTGAAAATTATGTTTGCTGTTTCAGCATCATTTTAAGATAACGCAAGGTAAATATATTTAAAAAATAATGTGAAAATAAATTTATTATCGCAGCAGCCAAATTTTTTGTGAAAATATTATCATATTAAGTCAGTAGGTATATGATTTTAAAAATAATTGCCGAAATTAGTAAAAAGAAAATAATTTTTTTTATATTTACTTAAGGAAGACTAATTTACCACTTTACACAATAATTATTATTATTGCTATTATCAGAACTATGGAGGGATCCATTTTAAATGGGACACCCTGTATTGCAAGGCTGTTTTCTTCTGAATAATTTCCAAGAACGGACGTATCATGCCTAAAACTGGCGAAAGTTGTTTTTATTCGCCATATCCCGAGGAATATTACAAAAGAAAAGTGAAATCGTTTAAAAAATTTCGGTGCAGTATACGGACGCTACATTTTTTGCATATAATTCATTAGAATTAAAAAAAATATCTAAAAATGTCTATTTTAAACATGCTATGAATTGACAACAACCGACAATTTCTATCTCGTGGTTTCATTAATAATTAAAATAGTTATTTGAAACACAACTAATCTTAAAAGTTATAAGCAGAATTTTGAATGTTGTGGAGACTCCGGTTATACCGAGTGAGCCATTTTAGTGTTGCATATATCGTGATTTTGATAACTGTAAGAAAAAGGTTAAAGAAGATTTTGTACCATTCTATTAACTTAAAACTGCTCGCATGTCGTCTAGCGCTTCCGAGTTTTCGAGAGAATTTGAAAAAAAATCTACTATAACTCATATTTCTAAGAATTTTCTTTCTCTTTTGTACCTTTTTGCAAATTAATGTGTTGTGGATTGAGATTTTTATTTGAACGTTTCGCCCCCGAGAAATCGTAACAATCTTTCCGTTTTCTCCTAGCTGTCCAATTACGCATTATACGAACAAAACAGTAAATATATTAACTATTAATATACTATACTATACTAACTAACTTCTATTATAGAATAATAGAATAATAGAATAATAGAATAATAGATTAATAGAATAATTGAATAATAGAATAATAGAATAACGGAATAACAGAATAAAATAATAACAGAATAACAGAATAACAGAATAACATAATAACATAATAACGGAATAACGGAATAACAGAATAACAGAATAATAGAATAAGAGAATAATAGAATAATAGAATAAGAGAATAGTAGAATCGTAGAATCTTAGATTAATAGAATAGTAGAATAGTAGAAGAGTAGAAAAGTAGAAAGGTAGAAAAGTAGAAAAGTAGAATGGTATTATAATAGAATAATAAAATAATAGAATAATAGATTAATAGAATAGAATAGAATAGAATAGAATAGAATAGAATAGAATAGAATAGAATAGAATAGAATAGAATAGAATAGAATAATTGAATAACAGAATAATAGAATAGTAGAATAGTAGAATAGTAGAATAGAAGAATAGTAGAATAGAAGAATAGTAGAATAGTAGAGTAGTAGGATAGCAGAAAAGTAGAATGGTAGAATAGTAGAATAATAGAATAATAGTGGAACAATTTTTCTAAAACTAAAATAATAGTTAATTTTTAAAGCCTTAGAATCTGCAGGCATTGTGCCGTCATTTGACATTATTTTGATTAAAATTGGTCACCTTTTGACTTTATAGAGAGAAATGTAATAAGGAATGGTATGTGTAATTATCAACATTTTTAATGTTTTCAGTAACTTAGTAGGTACCTATACCTATATAATAGCGTTTTTCTTAAAACTCTGTAATATAAAAAAAACACGATGTTCAATGTCACAATGACGATTTTCATTATTTTTGGTACCTACAGATTTAAACCCCCCATCTGTTTAAACTTTGGAAATTAATTAATATTTTATTTGTTTTGCCGGAAGAAAACAGAAAATTAAAGAAAAGAAAAAAAGTAGTGACGTTTTGCTTTATTTAATCACATAATATTTTCACAGGTTTAAAAAAAAATAATTCAAAAAGATTTTCGAAAATGTTTGTTTCGTATTCTTTGTTTTCAAAGTACCTAAAAAATCCAAAGACCTAGAGTCGGTATGCGAGGACAGTGAGTTGATAATGGAAAGATTCAAACCTTCCCACTTAACCTTTGTTTGTATCTTGTATAGTTTCCCAGTTATCAATATTTCTTACATTGCCAATATAGTCTACACAACCGGAAATATCAATTAACATTAGCGCATTCGCCAAAAAGTAGAATCGGTTAGAATTACCTACCAACATTTTTGTTTATGTTTTATGTTGTAAATAATTAATATAATACCTATAGTTTCTCATACCATCAAGTAAAAAAAGTCGTGTGCACTGGAATATTCTAACCTAATTTTAAGCTCGAATTTTCTGTTTAAGCAATTGATGTTATCTTTAATACGAGTAACTGTTATTTGTTAAAGTAACAATAAATAGAAAATATCTTACATAACCACGAGCTTACAACAATATCCACTTCGAGACAGGTTTACCTTGTACCATCTTCTTGAATGACATGACTGACTATTAACTTCCTTGTCTTTAGACCCAGGCACTGCAAATTAATTTAGACAATAAAAATTTTACAATTAGTATTTTGTTAATTTATTTGCACCTATCGTTTTTTTAGTACGCTTTGAAGCTGGTGTTAACAGGTTGCCGATGTATTCTAAAGGCATACTTTCTAATTATTCCACGTTAAGTGCATGTACGGGATGTTTTGTAATTAAAATGTTATATGCGTTATAAAGTTCGCTGAAGTTTATTAGTTTCAATATAAACTCTTTTAAACGCAAGATTAATATATAAAACAGCATCGGGAATAAAATAATATCAAATTTGATTAATTCATTAGATATCTTTGACATAAATCTTCGATATGTGAAGAACTTTTTAAGTTTTACTGTTGGAAAATTGTTTTATTTTGCTTTTCGGGATTTCCTAAATCGTTTCAAGTTTAAAGACAAGAAATCGTACTAGTAGTAATCATAGTCAGACAATGATAGAACATGAAAATCCATATAAACTGTGAAAATATTGAAATACGAGGATTCCTTGTACATTTCCTATTTTGTCGAGGATTTTGTAAAAACACTCAAAAAGTATAAATTAGTATGTTTTCCATACCACTTAAGAGAGTGAGTTTAATACAGCCGTCCTGATTGATGGAAGAGATAACGATATAATTTCCGAATAAGATGGCCATGTTATAAAACAAAATTATTCAAACTTTTTTCTGTCCATTCTTGTAATAGTTCATGAAACATTTCCCTTACGTCCTGTAAATCAGAATGAAACAGAAACCAGTTAGAGTTTGAAACAAACAAGTAGTGTATTGCAATATCTACAAACAGGGTAAAGTTAAAGATGAGGAAACATGCATTAAAGAACAGGACAAATAAAACTGAAGATGTGTTCAAAACAAACAAGAAATATCAACAAAAGAAAAAGAGAGAGTACTTTTATACAGGCTGTTACAAATTCGCTCCCACTATAGGGATCTCGATAACGGTAAGAGATACAAACTAGCTAAAATGGGGGCAAAGTTGCGTAATCAGGGGACCAACATTATGCCTCTAAAAAATCAAGGCTAACATGATTAGTTTTTTCAAAATATTTAAAAAAAAACGAAATTTTGGAAATCCGTTTTTGTTTCATTTCAGCCTTGTTTGAGGTAACATTGAAAAAAGAAGAACACTTTCTCATGGCCACTTTTTGCCATCTATCGAATGGCATAATCAATTTTTATATATAACGTTTCGTCTTTCCAGGGCCATCATCAACTAAATTTTTTTAAATAAGACATTTTTTGCAAGCCTTCATGACTCCCAATAC
This sequence comes from Anoplophora glabripennis, assembly GCF_000390285.2. Classification (NCBI taxonomy): domain Eukaryota; kingdom Metazoa; phylum Arthropoda; class Insecta; order Coleoptera; family Cerambycidae; genus Anoplophora; species Anoplophora glabripennis. The sequence goes on along the minus strand of NW_019416383.1, from coordinate 181,944 downwards.
TGTACTGCCTCAGCCCGAATCATATTCAGACGTTTTGTCTCAAAAAATTCATCTTCAGTGTATTCTTTCCTTTATCTAAATAATAGCTAATTTATACAATTCAAATTTAAAATTTCTGAAAAAAAATTGTTTTATGTTTGAAATTGGCAAAGATATTTAAACAAAGTTTTGTTTTGTGTTTTTGTTTAAATATACAATTTAATTTAATCTCAGTATTGACACAATTATTAGGATTTCTTTGTAATTCTCTTAAAATTTCGAATCTTCTAATAAATTCATTTTGAAAATTTTTTTGAGGAAATATTATGAATAATTTAACTGCGTTTACTTGATGAGAAGAATAATTATTAAATTTCATATGATTCCCAAAAACCTATTTTGTAGGTGTATGTTTATTTTAAAATTTTTGATGTCAGAAATATTACCTAAATGAGGTAAATATCTAAAAGTGAAATTATTAATTTCAGATTTATAAGCTAGATTTCTATTTTTGTTACAGAAAATTTTATTCATCGTCTTATGGATAATATTTGGAGAAAAACTGTTACTGACACATAATTCTTGCAAAATGCTAATCTCATTCGATTCATAGCTACACTTATTTGACAGTCTGTAAACGTAAAATCCAATAGGAGATATTTTATGTTGAATATGATTATTTCAAATGAGATGATCTGTTTGAGTCGGTTTTCTATATATGGAGAATTCAAATGAATTGATATTTTTCTTAATTTTAATATTAAGGAAATTAATTTCATTATTTTGTTCAGGATCAGATTAGGAGAAGGACCTTTGATCAAATTTAAAACATCATCTTCATATCTAGACCAATGAATTCATTTTTTTACAAAATGTAAATGTATTGTATGTGTCAAATTCATGTATGTTTTCTCTTATCGGGAGGTTATTATTAGACTGTGGTAAGATTATATTCTTTAGTTTTCAAATTTTTTATCTTAAAACAATTTATAGGATTAGCCTTGAGTAGCCGAAAGCTATAATTTTAATAATGAATATTTTACAAAGTATATAAAAGTACGCTCTCTCTTTTCTTCGTTGATATCCATTAGTGTGTACTCAAGGACACAGCCACATAAATATGATACAGTTTATTATATAGAGAAGCAAATAAAACAACGTTAAAGAGGATAAAATGAAAAAAAAAAGGAAAAGAGAAAAGAAGATCAGAGAAAATTAAAGCTAACACATATCAATATAGACAAAAAGACTGAAATTAAAACTAAAATCCTATAAATAATGAAGAACCGAATTGAATTCAGTATTGAATTTTTAGATATTAATATAAATACAAATAACACTGAGATTTTTTGTAGCTGTTAGATGCTTAGAAACAGAATTCGACACGTGTAAATCTTGCGAACAAACGAAAATAAAAAAAGAAAATTTAACTGAGGCTATGCTAACCTTTTTTGGGTAAATAACCCTCCTGGTATATAATTCTAAGTGAGAAGGCTAATCAAAGATTTAAAAAAAGATACTACATTATTGTTATTAGAAATTTAATTTATTCTATCGGTTATATAAAAAAAATCGTCAGTGTTCAAACTATTTACGGATAGTTCTGTTAGCGAATTGGGCGGAATTTTATTTTGTAGTCTTCACATTGCAATTAGTTACCAAATAACCCCTGAAAATATCTAAAACAAAATCATGTCACCAGTTTGGCAATTGTGAATATTAAGTCTCGTCCTTGACCAATTTCACAGTAATATCTAATCACAGTCGAAAGAAATAATGCGTACAAACAACAATCCAATATATTTCGTCTTTTACATGAGTTACGTGATATTGAACCAACACCTAGTAGTCCATTATACTCATCTAAATGTTATTCAAGTGTTAGAGGACGTACCACTCGGTATAAGTGTACGATACATCCTAAAGCCTGACCTATGACATCTCACTTTCACTAGCAGGTAAATCCCGTGGCCGGTGTTACATAGCACCGTTGATTTGGATTTAACTTGAAGGTATTCTAATCAGGCAGTCATATGACTTTGGTTTTGGATTAAGTTGTTATTCAGATTCGGGTTCTAGAATAGTCGTCAACATCAATTAACTTTATTGGATATATCGTAATTATGAAATAAAAAGTTGTTTTTAATACTTAATTGGATTTTTTGCTTGACGATACCTCATCTTCACAGGTTTTATTGTATTTAAAGGTTACAATAAATATACAAAGTGGCTCAAGAAATTATTTAACTTATGTTAATCGTATTTTCTATTATTAGCCAAAAGCATTCATAATCCTAAGATCTTAATATTAGATGTCATTCTTTTTAGAAAGTGTAAATAATAGGATGTAGCGGAGTTTTTTTAATATCAGATTTTTGGTTAGGCAAAATCAATTTCACAGCAACCAATAAACTAATGTACCGCAAATAAATTATATGAAACAATATAATGTTTTAATGATAGATATAAAAGTAGGTACTAAAAATAGAAAAAGTAAATTGCTTTCAGTTAACCTATCAACGAGTATCTTTATCCTACAATATACATAGTATATCAAGAGAACTTTAGTTTATTGTATTATGCTTTGGTATTCATATTTTTTATAAGAAAATCATTAATCACTACTATTTCTATGTAAATGGGTTGTTCTGCTACACATTTAAGTAAATAATCCCTTGTGCCAAAAAACAGTTAAGGACTTAATTTTATAAATGTAGTAGCACTGAGAACTTTCGCATTCTATGAAAGGTAGATAAACAAAACAAACAACTGTCATATTTAACTTTAAATATGACAGTTGTTTTTCGAAAGGTTATCTACTATTTAATTTTTTTTCTTTTCAATCTAGTAGAAATACCCAGTGAAATGAAACGAGTAACAGAAAATGTACAATCGAGAAAACTGTCATGTTAACTAAGCCAACGTTTCAATTTTATTTAAATTCTTCGTCAGGGCTATAAATATTAATAAAAAGATAAGAATGTATGTAGAACATATTTTCAGAAACATTAAAACAGTATTCAAAACACAATATAAAAAAGACAAAAACATATTAAATATATTAATTAGATTGTTCTTCAAGCCTGCAAAATAAAAAATAAGGATTAAAAAAAGTACAGAACAATTTTTCAAAGAAAATTTTATTAAATCAATATAATATCTATATATCTAATATATTCTTTAAAGACTTTAAAGATTTTAATTATATGACAATGGTCTTATATCACTAGGTAAGGCTGCTACTTTTCCCTTTTTTATTGATTATCTGTTATTTTAAAAAAATATAAAAAAATAATGGTAGTAGCATCCTCTGCATATGGAATACTAAATGAAGAAGTTACGTAAGAAGTTGGTGCATTTAATTAGATGTATTTCCATAAAACGTACTATTTAAGTTAATGTGACGAAATATAATTTTATAGCCGATCTACCTGATAGCTTTGTTTTTATTTCTTTTTACTCTGGTCATCATTTTGTTGCATACAAATAAATTTGGACAAGTTCCAACATTTTTTTTGTAATAAATTTAGTCGCAGAATCTGTGGTTTAACATATTACCTACTAGTTTGACTCGTTTACAAGAACTAAACGCAATTAAGTCTATTTATAATTGTTTATTAAAAAGCTGCTTGCTGTACAAGGTTTATGCCTCGCAGCATAGTAACATTCATGTTCAAAGATTTGAAATGTTCTAGAATGTATACGGAACAGAGTAGAATTGTAGAAAATATCTAAACTGGCACTCAAAATTGAAATTCAACTGAAAACTGTCTCAGAAGGTGTCAATTTTAATCCATATAAATTAAAATGCATTTCAGTGGTCATTTGTGTTTGAAAAATGCCAAGTATATTTCAGAATTCCTTAAAATATCTATATACTGGGTTATCCATCTAACGTCCCTTTCTCTATTATTTTGGCCCTTACACTTAGAGAAAAATTTTGAAGATGAAAGTTTTAGGAAATTTTTTGCGATCTGGAAAAAATACATAAACAAACAATTGAATATTGTATAGATAGCCAAGAGTTATAAGGTACGTAATCTTGACTTTATTCATATTGTGCAGGGTCAGTAAATAAAACAAAATTTTGTGCAAATTATAACAGTATATGGGGCATTCCATGAAAAATAACTGAGGTCGTCACCAAACCATTTCCCAAACCATTTGATCGCCACGGTAGCGCAGTCGGTCGAGAGTGCGTTGGCAAGCATTTCTCGGCCAGGCTTCCTATTCTGGTCCGGGTTCGATCCCCGGTGTCGGCACTGGCAATGTCGATGGATAATTGGTGTTTGTCCGCGTTTTTTCTAGTGTAGCCCCCTTCCGCACAAGCCTTTAGCTTTTGGATTTGGGGGTTGTCTCATTTCTGTGGTGTGTTTTATGTATTTTTTATTTATAATTTTCCTGATTTTTTGGTATTATTTTCTAGCACCCATTTAGAGTAGCTCTTGTGATTTTTTTCAAATTTTTCTTTCAACCCCTCAAGAAGTTATGACCATTTGAATATTTTGAGTAACTAATTACTAAAAATACCATACCATACTTTTAAAACTACTAATATTGTCATTACCTACTATACTTATATCCAAATTCAAATTATTATTACCTAAATACCTAAATTTTTGTTCAGTATTAAAAAGTTTGTTTTGCATAATGCCATAATATTTATTACATTTTTGAATATTCGTTTTTAATAAAAATATGTATACTTATAGGTTATGTATACTTATAGGTTAACGTAACACTTGACGGAATTTATTTTCTGTATTATTTCATTAAATATTCCCGCCAGGATTTGGTTACGTTAAAGTAAAAACGAAATGTTCGCGTATTCGCGTCATCAATTTTGATAGGTCTATGTGGATATTAAATTAGAATATAATGTTAACTTTTAGATAAAAAAGTCTCTAATATAGAGGGTGTTTCAGTTCGAGTGAATCAAATTTTAACCAGAAATAGAACTCAATGAATAATTCAGAATTGCCTTATAAAGCAAGGGTCTAAGACTCACCATATTCACTGTACAGGGCCGTATTAGTCGGTTGTTAAAAACATGTTATGTACAGTTTCATTGTACATTAAGAACATAATTATAATATTTATGTGCGTTATAAAACATAATTTATCATTTACATAAATAATTTCCCAATCTTTTCCTGAAAAAAAAAATGCAACAATAATTTCAGTTATAATTTTTAATGAAATCAATGACTTTACTCATGATTTTTCGTAATTTTGAGCAATTCCAACAGATTCCTTTCGTAACGTAGTATCAAATTTAAAAAAAATATCGATTCATCGTAAACAGTTCCCAAGAAAAGTTCTATTCTAGTTGCGCCATCGATTTTGAAGAGCGAGAACGAGTTTTTTCAAACGCGATGCTTTTGACAATATTTTTTATGCACTTAACATACTTCCACAAAAAAAATATTTTTATCTGGGAAAGTACTCGGGTTGCCAGTTATGACAGTATTTTTTTTGCCGCTACCAACCAAATTTGTTTAACAATAGGCCGTCAACCGTCCGTAACTGTAACTCCGTTGTTTTTTAACGAATCTTGACGATTTTTTTTTAACTTACAGCTCTTTTCATAAGCTTTCGGAATATGTAATAATATATAACTATATCACGCGCGTGCGTCGTATATTTCATTTTGTAACTAAGGCCAAAAAATAAAAAAAAAATCCAGGTTGCAAATTTGAAATTAAAAAAAAAATAGTAGATTTCAATGTATTATGAAATCTACCATGAAAAAAATCAGTGCGATTGTGGAAGATGCTGAGGCTCGTCCAGACTTATAATTAGTTAATTTGTTTATAAGGCCATAACTTGTAAACTATTCAACTTACCAATTCCAGATTTCGTGTGAGTTATTAGACAGTGACAAGGAATGAGAGGATGCGATGCCAAAACGTTCTGGTAATAATAACGCAGTTTATAAATGTTTAATTCAAAAGTCATAAATAAATTCTTCTGTGTATAACTTTTGATCTGATCGATATTTTTCATCGCTATTTTTGTAGGTCTTTTAAAGACGAAAAAAGTACTTTACTATTTTTTTGTGGAAATGAACGGAAAAAGTTATAAGCGAAAAACGTGAATTTACGTAAAAATTATACAATTACCCATCCTGTAAACAATCTTCCCCCCATTTTTATGACTGTGGAAATTAATATGTTATTGTACATAATATTTAGCATCTATAGTGATAAATTCAGCTTGCCAAACAAAAAGTCGCGTTCAACTCTATATTTCCTGGCCTAGTAGAGGCAAATTAGTTGATTTTAACATTTTGTTACATACATACTTACACCCCTGAGGGGTTACATTTCATGTGGAGGACGTAATAGTGAACTGGCTCCTGGCCATCGACTGGCTCTCATATTGGCCCCGATTCACAAGTCTTCAGGGTTTAAATATTCTTTACAAAATGCTGAGTGCATTAGAATTCAACGACGGATAGAAGAATAATTGGGAACAACGACTGCGTCAGTCCACGAATGTATAGACAGAGTGTCCACATAGTGCAAGGGTCAGTTCAATATGCATACAATTTGCAACTGGACATTTTTCGTTGCTTTTAAATCTATTGTGTAATACTGACATGTAATTGATTCCAATTATATTTATAAATTTTGTTGTATGAAATGAGTTAAACGAATATTTGTATCGAAGGTATTTTTGTAAAAATCTACTAAAATATGTGTCCAAATAAAGTAATGCCATACCTTTCAAAGTTTTGACTATAGTTACAGGGTGATTATTTAAATTTTAGAAATTACTCTGCCTCTCTCTAAAATACTTATAGTTGACAATATTAGATATATTATCAACTTGATCCTGATTTTCGATATACTTACAGTTTTTAATATAATGTTTTCGAAGATGCAGCATCGAGGTTTATTATTTCTAATAAACCCCTTATACATTTTTTTAGGTCCTGAATTTTTATTTTGAATTTAGTTATTTCACGAATTAGGTACATATACTTTCGTGTTGTTTAAACGAGTGTTTGTTTACTTTCTTATACAAGTGTTTCTAAAAAATATATACATTTCGTCAATCCATTTGGCGCACGTACGAAGTTATCTCAGGCATTTGTCGAGTTTCACAGCGATGTACAAATAAAAACAGTCGCCTAAGAGCTTTGCCTAATTCAATTAATGCGGTATCGGCTCAACCACCCAGTTTCTACACCGTTCGCGGTCGGCCTCGACGCCATTGAATCGAATTCTAGCGACTGAATTCTTGGCTAGCTGGGTTTACCCGCGCCATCACGGTAAACCTGTTGTTCTCGCCGGCCGATCCCTGCTTTTCGCAACAATAACCGTTTCGTGTTGACATTTGGTCGCGATTTTATGTTACCTGTGACCTATATACACGTGGTATTGGGGTCGCGTTAAAAACGCGTATTTTAATTAACTTTTTAATAATTAAATTGCTTGGTTGAAATTGAAAAAGAACGTAGTGTTTCTAATAATTCTAATAATCTACAAAGGAACTGTCATATTTTAAACGTCATTGTTGTTACTTAAGATATGAGGTTATATCTCACCCACACTCAAAGCATGTCGATAGATAGACAACCAAATAGCTAAATCGTTCACCGGTGGCATGCTGATGGGAAATAAAAGTTCGAAACCGGCCTGTGTCGCGTGATTCTGTTGACTAATGATCTTAACTGTGTACTAGATTTGGAAATTTAATTCTGGATGTAGTATACAGGGTGATTCAAAAAACCGCTGACAGACTTCTAGGGTAGATAATACATAAAAAATTAAGACGAAAAGTTTTCATAAACACAGGGTCGCAAATGCCTCCTTAACGAGATCTTCAATTTTTAGGTGATTTTCAAAGGACTAACTAGCGAAAAATGGTCGTAGAGAAAAAAAAATTTAAAGTCTCTAGTTTTAGGATTTGAAAGTAAAACAAATTTATGGTTTAAGAAATTATAAGAAATCCATCGGATAAAAAAATTTCAGAAATTTTGCTTCACTTTCAAAAGGTTTACGGGCTTCAATATTTTTTTTGTCAACCCCACTTGTCAACTCTTTTAGTTTCCTTCGTCCTCTTTAATTTGAGCTGTTAACGATGAATTACTTCTACAGAAAATCTAAGCAGGTTTTTAAAAACTTCAAAGTATTTCCTATAAGACGTTATTATTGTTGATAAAAGAAATTGTTTTACGCAAGAAACTTAATTCAAAAAATTTAAAAAATTGCATATTTAAGAACTTTATAAATAATGAATATCTTAAGGATATTTCGTTTTTTTACCTGAAAGTATCTCAAAGAAATCTTCAAGAGTTCAATCCGCTGCGATTTTTCTTTCATTCTGATCCGAATGATTGAAATTGTCATTTTTGCTAAAAATCAATTGAAGGATACATTTTGTATCCTTTATTCATGTTTTTATTCATTTAATTCATTTCATGTTAAATCGAAAATGAAGACATTGCAGCAAAAACGAGCTAGCTGCACTTTTTGGCCAAATCTCTCTCTACCTTAGCTGTTTTCGGTCATACACAATTTTTTGTATCTACCTTCATTTACTAAGAAATATTTGGTGCAATAACAAGGCAACTGTGCAGATATACACAGGTTGATTATTTAGCCTTTCATCAAAACCTGAAGACAGATCCAGATGAAGGTGAGGCTGATGTTACAGACGATGAAGATGACGATTAAAGAAAAATATATTTATCAACATGTACCTACTTATATTATTTTCTAAAATAAAGTTTGGTTTTCTTTAAACAAAATATTTACTGGTTTTATTTAGTATAAAACTGAGGTAGCTTTCAAAATATATAAAATATATAATAGAAACAGTCATGTTAGTCATGTTACATGTAGTTATGTACAGTGGACATCAAAGTTTGCATTTAGTTAAGTAAACTTTATTATTAATCATTAATAAAACAAAAAATTCATGGTTTTGGCGGCAAAAACAAGGTAGTTGCAAAACTTTTAAGTTTTTCAAAAAACTGCAGTCTTTAAAATATTGTTTTTTCAATCAGTGTACTTCTACCTAACATGTTAACCACTTTGACAGTAAAAACCAAAGAACAAAAATCAATTTGAATTTTAAAACACGTTTTTCTCCCTCCTAAAAAATTTCTAATAGTGCAACTATAGTTTGTTTAGAAATGAAAGAGAGTAATAAAAGCTTATTATGTATGCAAATCGTAAATAAATGTAGTACTGGTGCTTATATTCAATATTTTTATATTATGTATTTTCCGTACAGATGAGGTGAACTTTTAAAAAAACTTTGTGTGATCGGACTGTACTAAATTGTAGCAGGTAGCTAAAATTTAATCCCCGACAATCCGTCTTTGTCTATGCCGCTTCAATTTCTCGGTCCATTTCTCTTATAAGTAAACAATATAAAAACAGCATTTCAAAACATGAGGCTACTTTAAGCATCATAACCGGGTTAAGAGGGTTTTTAGTAATTCAAATAAAATTATTCAATATTATTATCAAAATATTTATTTAAATTTAATGAATAGACTTTTATTCCACACAAAAATATATGTATTTTGAAAATTCAAATTATGGTGAGTAAATGTAGTGTTGTATAAATGTACAATAAAGAAAATAAAAAAGTAGGTATATTAAAATTCATCCTCTGAATATTCTGATGAATTATCTTCGTCTCCTAGATTGATAACGATAGGTTCCACAGTAACGTCAATTAAATTATCGAGTTCCCACATTTTCTCCTCTTCTTTTTGTACATGATGTATACATCTTTGCCAGTTATCTGCAGTTACTCGTTCCAAGGAATTTTTTAACAAAATTTTCACGTCACTTAATTTAAACGTCGTATTATTTCGCGCTACATCTCCTTTTACCTGCGCCCAGACTAATTCGATTGGGTTAAGTTCACAGTGATAAGGTGGTAACCGTAGTACCGTTATTTGGCGATTTGTTGCCATTTCATCGATAACATATTTTTTCTGATCTTTATTAAGATTGACAAGTGTCAAAAGTTCCTTTTTCACCATATTTGTTTCAAAAGAAATGTTTTTTCCGGATAACCATTGAATTATATCGGCTTTCCTCCAAGCAGTCGTAGGCGTCCGCTCGGTCTGCCGTGAATGGTAACTGGCATTATCCATGACAATTACAGACCCCGGAGGAATAAGATCCAACATCTGTGTAAAATACTCTTCGAAAACATCTGCGTTCATGTCTTCGTGATAGTCACCTGTATTTTTAGATTCAAATAAAAGTAAACCGCCATCTACAAAACCACTGGCACTACCTATATGTGTCACTATTAATCTTCGCCCTTTACCTGAAGGTGCCTTGAACCCTGTTGAAAGTCCATCCAAAAATGCTTGTAGAAAACTTTTTATATTTTTATCTTGCCATACTTTTGTTACAGTATATCCCTTGTTGACCCAAGTTTCGTCTAGATCAAGGGTCGGCAACTGGCGGACCGCGGTCCAGATCCGGACCGCGGAAGATAACATACTGGACCGCCAAAAATTTTTTGAATGTATAAATTACTCAAATAAATTATTTAAAACATGTTTTTTACGTTTAAGTGCCAATCTTATCATTTTTTCTAGTATTTTACAATTGTGTGAGTGTGTCAGTTATTAATGGTTAGTAAGCAGATTAAATTTGAATCCAAATTAAAATAAAAAAATAATAAATATGAATTTTTTTTCTGGACCTCGTTAAAAATTTTCAAGAGTTTCCGGACCCCACCTAAAATTACTTGCCGACCCCTGGTCTAGATAATAAATATTCCTCCCTTCGTCACGGAATTTTCTAATTGATCTTAAGTAGGATCTTCGCCAACAAATAATTTCATCTTTATCGATAAGAACTGACTTCCTGTTCTGCTTTTCCCAGCAAAAATTCAACTCTCGTAAGACGGCCCATAATTTGCTTCTACTGATTTTTGGCAAATCGTTGTCCTCTGAAAGTTCACTTAAAATTTTGTTTAGCGTTGGTATTTCTTTTTTAAAATAAAATGAGTGTACTTTTCTGCGAATGACATTTTTGAAGAAATCATCTATAACGACTTTTGACCTCCCTGTAGATGATTTTGGGGGATTTACAGTATCTTGTTCATTTTTTGTTTCATGTAAAAGTCTGTAGATAGTCAATTTTCCATTCCCTGTCATTTTTGTTAGCATTAGTGTTACCCGATAATTACCTGAAACGAAATATTACCACGCCCTTGGCCGGTTCTTATCTCGGGGTTTTATTACTCTCTTTCATTTCCAAACAGACTATACCTCGTTTTTGCTGCAATGTTTTTTTCGCAAAAATCTATACCTTTTTTTCATAAACGTATTGAAAAAAATTAAAATCTTCAAGCTTCAATTTGCTCTTTTTATTATTCTACGACCATTCTTAACCACGTTACAGCATTTTGAAAATCACCTAAAAATTTTGGATTTTTTTTATCCTTTATTTTGTCACTTGTTCAGTTTGAATACAGTTTTAGAAAATTGCCTACTCAATGTAATTTCTGACGATGAGGTTAATTATATAATATTTTAGTTTTTAGATGAGGGTATCTAGGCCACAGATCAGTTAGTTACTTTCAGACGTTGAGCAACTGGGTCGTTAGTCTGATTAATGTCATAAAATTCTACGAAAATTATGCAGAGGTAAACGTAAGAGCTGGTAATTGTGATATTTAAGTTTTACCTAGACCTATGTCGTATGTGTCACATTTTATGTATCAGTTACGCCTAATTTGCATATAAATGTCGAGATATTTATCCTCCATTAAAATTAAATGAGTACTAAAGAAGTACTCGTTTAAAAGTCGAAAAATTATGAAACTGTATTTTAAATAATATTAGTAAAAATGAGCAAGTCAACACTGTAAAGTGAGATTCAAAGATTATACAGGGTGCTTTGAAATTATTTGAATTAAAGAACTGATAGAACATCAGAAAAATAGAAATATTACTTTCTTGGGGCTATGGGCCTATATTCATATGTTTGAGAAACAGGAAGTCAAAATTAATTTATTAAAATCAAATTGTAGCCGTCTTTTCTAAAAAACACGGTGATCCATGGAAATTTGATATAGGCAAGCTTTTGGAGGCGTTAAAGTTAGTTTCTGGCCATCTACTAGATGTCATCATTTTCTAAGATTAGATTTTTAATAAGTACTTATGTCATTATAATGAAAAATGTCATTTTATTTAAAAAATCGAAATTACTGAAAACTCACCGATTTCTGAAAAAAAATCAATTGACTGTTCCAAAGCTTGTATTCTTTAACGTACATAGTAATATTTTCTAACCTTAGAAATTCTTAAAACTGACTCTAAATAGTCCATCGCAGTATTATTTCAAACTGTAGGTATGTGGTACCTAATTTTGAAAATTTAACAAAGGTTAAATAAACACAAAAATAAATATGATACCTTCCCCAATAATTAAGGTATCTAGGATGTTTAAAAGGAAAATAATGCTCCAAGGTCGACAATGTACTTCCCTAAGGCCTCTGACGTGTTGACCCAGGGCACTATTATCCTGTAACTCCCGTGCTGTCTTCAATGTCGTTTTACTTCTCACTCAGATTTCGACAAATATGTAAATTCTGTACCGTTTTTAGATTGATATTTGGTCTAGTCACATTGGTAGCCTTCTGCTCAGCCCGACCAGCAGACGAGGAATACGCCGAATACGAGGATGAACCCGAGGCTGCGGCGCCGCCGCCAAAGAAAGCAGCTGCTGCGAGACCGATCATCGGAAGGCGCAATCCTTTAGCAGGGAGGAGCAACAACAAAGCCGCCGCCACCACCTCAACGACAGCTGCACCAAAGGTAAGAATAAACTATAATGAAAAGTAAAATAGTACAATGATAATATACTTACCCTTCCCCACATTATCCTGGAATGTTCTCAACGAAATGCACAATAATCTCTTTGAAAATTACTTTCTTTTCTTTTATACCTACTCGTTTGACATCTTTAAAGACACACTCTGATTAAATACAGGATAACGCTTATTAAAAAAAAGGTTCAAAGTGATAAAGGTGTTCTGTATTCAGATTTTTGAAAGAGTTTTCTGAATAGAACGAAAAAAGTGACTTGTTTAATTTTTAAGTACCGCATTGTGTTCAAGAAAATTTGCAATATAAGTTTTCATATCAAATCAAACGACGCAACTATAGACAAAGAAATTCTAACCTAAAATGTTTCAAGTATGAAGTTAGTTAAACTTTTTGTAGACAATTTTTTATTATTCACAGCTATACTTCAAAAATCAAAAGTGACGGATTGCGTTTAAGTTTTGTATTAGGTCAATTCAAATAACGATAAAAGTTGATAAAAACGTTGTTACTAAAATCCATTTTCTTTGAGATATGAATTTGTATTTTTTGGGCTTATTTTTAATTAAATGCGAGTTTCTTATTTTGATTAACGTACGCCTCTTTATAGTGCATGAAAACATAATCATTCCCAATTTTGTCTGAAACGATACTTTGGCATTTTGGCACTCATGTACAGGGGGATGCATAATTCTCTTTTTATTGCAATATGTTTCTTTGATTTAAAATTTTTGAATCGGACAAAATGAAGATATACCTAAAAAGCTCTGCGGAATCAGAATATGCAATTAGAGATACAAATTTAAATAGATATGTGTCAAAACATGATTTTTTTTGAGGAAAAAATTGCTTAATTTGCATACTGATCTTGCTGGAAATCAGGTTCACTAGTTTTTAGTTTTGACTAATCTTCTGTATTGTACTGTAAGTACTGCTCCGAAAAATTTGAAAAGTTGGCAACATGGCAATGTCCCTGGGGCGAACACCACTAAAATATGTAGAACTCTCTAGCACTTCCGGTTATATCCGAAGTCGACACCAGTTTCGTTATTTTAAATGGGACACCCTATATATTATTGCATTTTCGGATACTACCTGAAATTTGAGGGTCAGTTTATTAAATATTCCCTATACCTAGGAGTTATAGAATTTCAGATATTAATATTAAAAAAAAAATTGACAGATGCAAGGGTCCGCGGAGATGCTAGTAACCAAGGACATTTAAATAAAGGGGACTATGCATGTCACAGTCTATCTCATATGTTGGGTGAAGCTAGACAAGGGGAAAGCAGAGGGCTTTATTTTCAGCCAACTGATGCGCGCGATTACATCTCCAATGTCGTACATTTTGGATGGGTCAAAATAAAATATTTTATAGTCCTAAGTCAATATATTTCAACAGCTACTCAGTATTTTTATAATAAATATATATAATATTTTTATAACTTCTTGGAATCCCAATAACTGTAACCATTTCTTTCTTGTTGCACCATCCCCAAGCATCCTAAAAACGTTCACATTTCACTTTTAGAATACTGAGGCAAATTTTCAGTGAGACATAAAAATATATTCCCAAAGGAGAACATCAAATGGTTGAATGAATGCAACTTTCAGTTGATTGCATCTTCGGTATTTTTATGTATAAGTGAACCACCACCATATTTTTGCTGTTGTATTTATTCAGTTTTTATGCTCGTGCATTTAGTAAAATTGTAAATATATTTTTGAAAAGGTTTTTGTCGTAGAGGAAAATGAAAATGATGAATGATTAAAATTTGTAATGTTGGGTATAAGGGATAACATTGAAATACCTATAAATATATTAAATATAAATAATGTCTGTAACTTATTTGTGGTGCAGCATTTTCCTTTGATTTTAATGGCCAAACGTGGTTCATATTATTGTTTTCTTACTATTTCAGCAAAAATTTTAAAAAAATACCAAGTCAGTTTTATAAAATTTTACCGTTATTCAAATAAAAGTTACCCACACGCACGACAATGGCCACAGTTGCATATACATTCCAAAGTCACCTTCAAGCACGCTTACCTGTGGAAGGATAGCTGATGTGGATGTTTATAATCCAATTTCTTACAAATTCTGCACTGTCTAACCATATTCACACCTTAAAAGTTTATCCAAAATACATGTATAAACACTAATCACGTTTCACTTACTAAAATCACAACTATTTTCTAACAAGAGACGCCATATTCTGCCAACCACGGCAGAACGAACGAGGAACACGCTACAAATTATTGCGTAGTTGCCAAGTCTTCAAACATGGCAAATATGAAAAATGAAAAATAGTTTAATATGTACAGAATTTAACAATATTGTATGCATAACTTAATAATACTATCCTATAATAATAATTTTCACAATTGTGATGAAAATTGCGATAAAAATATTAAGTACATTTCCAGTATAATTATACAGCTGACAACAATGATACAATTAGACTGTGAATAGACCAGGCCTCATCTAGAAATGTAAATAAATAAGTCCCCTTTATTTAAATGTCCTTGCTAGTAACTCTTTTGAGGAGCGTGATATCAAGTGGATTTTTGACACCTCTAAAGGGTGTAGGTAACACTAAATTATGGTGACCAACAAGTTAAAACATTTAATACAAGGTGTTTCATTGTTGCTGTTACATTTTGATAACTTCAAACAGCTATAACTTTATTAACTTAACTAGAACACCCTGTATACTTTTATTCTGTCCTATGTAGATTCAAATTTGCTTTCAAGCCATGTAATCATTGTTAGGGTTGTCGATAAAACTTGAACAAAATGTAGCCCGCTTGATGGAAACAAGAGTTTTGGGTTTGTTTTAGTTTTGTTTTTGTTTTTCAGGTTCTAGAAAACACAAACAGGACATAAACTCAACTGTCCGTTTAGTGGAAAACCGCCATAATAGTTTTTGCTGAAAATTTAATTAAAAATGCCTGGGGATCGTTTAAATTATACTTATGAGGATTATTTTAATTTGTTTGTTATTTATGGAAAAAAGCAGCGGATTCTCTACATGTTGCGACCATAAAAAAATTAACAAAAATTTTGGACCATTTTTTTAGATGGAAGGAAAAAAATAATGTTATGTGAATATTTGTATACAGAGTGATCTATAATTTTCATTTGATTGCAATTTAATGCTTTGCTGTAAAAATGCTTCTTTGAGCTCTTAAGAAAATATCTTAAATAAAACTTTAGTATTTACCACTTTTCCTACAAAGGTGAAGGTGGATACACCTGTACATAGAAAACTTTTTTCTGAATGTTTGACTCATTTTAGTTTGATTACATATTCGAACATTATGTGTAACTATTAAAAGGAAGTAAACGTTTAGACCTTGACTGTGCGATAGAATTACTTTTTTTAATCTCTCCCGCCCGGCAGCAGATTCGACTTTGATTACACGTTTCTAGCAGCTTAAAATAACTATGATCTTTAAGATGAGAAATGTCTGTCATGTCTCAAATTTCTCCTGCGACAAATGCGTTACGTCAAACTGTACCTTTTCTACCGGCGCTTATTTAATTTTGTGAATCGTTGTGCCGATAAAATATACTTTCTTTTTAATTCAATTTGACCGACGTATATATGAGTCCAGTACAAATTGCATCTGTAAATAATTGTAAACAGTGAGAGAGAGAGTTATCGAAATTACACTTTCGACAGTAATGTGGTGTGGAATTTAAATCGTCTCTCCTAGTTGGTATTTTGTTTTGCACTCGCTCGGTGCGAATGAAAAGTGTATTTTAAAATAAGAGAAACTATAATAATGGCACCGACACGTTAAATCACTTAAAATATTATTTCTGATACAAAAACTGTTTGAAGGAAAATTATGTGTCTGAAACATGTTTTAATTTTTTTAAGCCACTCCATGTTGTTGCCTCAGTTTTGGTTTGTTCTTGACACTAAATTAATAACACTTACTAATAAATCTGTAGTTTTCATTTACTGGCAGTTACAGGCCATCTAAGTGACCTAAAATGAAAAAAATTATAGTTTTATTAATGAAAGGAAAGCAAAACCGTTATTTAGTAAAATGTTTTCGCCTTATTCTCTGTTAGAAAATTTGAATTGGCATTTGTTGCTCAATTAGCCATAATTCTAACCTCGTGTGGCTTAGTAACTGCTTGGCGAGAGATAATGCAATGACAAGAAAATTATACAATGCTAAATGTCAGAGAAACTTTGAACGGTGAGCTTGTAGGTATCTAACAATTTAAAAATTAATATCCTATTCCCGAAGCAGTTTTTACGGTTTCCTTACACATTGCGATTACCTTTAGCGTAAAATTGCACAATGACCACAAATGTTATAGAATATACAGAGTGTTCAAATTATTACTGCAACGATCTTACAACTGTGTTTAGTTTTGCGAGATTTAATTCAAATTCAATTTAATTTATGAACAAAAACCAACCCCCTCAAATACAAGACCACTTAATTCCTCAAAAATAGATTGATAGCTTGTATTAGGCATTTTTATAGAAAAATATTAACAGAAGTTGTCTGAAATCATCCAAAATATTTATATTTATTTGTTTGAATTGCAAAAATTAAATTTAATATTAAAACTCGTTGAAGCTTATGTTAAATACCAAAGAACGTTTTCACTGATTTGGAAATAATTTTGATGGAAATTTGACTTTTTAAAATCAACCACCTTTTGAATAAAGCATTTTGAATGTTTCTGAACAGCTTTTGTCAATAGGTACAATTTTCTACACAAATGATAATATTTCATCAATTTTTGGTGTGTTAGATGAATTTGTATTTGAGAAGGTTAGGCGAATTTTTGAACATAGTTCATTAAAAAATTTATCATACAAAAACTTCAAAAGTCCTAATTGGGACAATATGTTCTCAAAACATGCGAGCTTAATAGAACATTGGAGAATGGTAACAAACAGAATAAAAGTCGATGGGTATTTCGTGAACTTAGTTTTGTTTAAAACTGTTGTTTTTCCAAAATGGAAATTAGATGATGCTATTTTGTGTGCTTTAACTGGTTTGTGGTTCATACTGTAACCTGCAAAAGAGTAAGCAACGCCGTCGGGATACTGGGATACTGGGTGAGATTATACAGGGTCGGAAAGTCCACATGGTTCATCGGCAGTTACGTGAGAGGGATAAAGAAAGTCATAGAAAGCCGTGCGATATAGAAAGATGGCTATAATGAAGGCGTCTAATAGTCACCGCCCATTTCGCCTTTCCACAAATAAGAAGTGAATCTTATCCACTTAAGCCATCTTTCTCTATCGCACGGATTTCTATGACTTACTTTATCGCTCTCACTTAACGGCCGTTGAACCATGGGGACTTTCCGACCCTGTATGTATTTAATTTAACAAGACGAAAAGTTAAAAAGTTGCTCACAAAGTAGGTATTTATTTTTTACAATACATTACGAGAAACAGATTCACTTTCAAACAGTTGTAGGTATAAAACTAAAGCAAAATAAAACAATGACCAACATCGATTTACATTTTAATAAAATAATAAATCGAATATTTCCATTAAACCGACAATGTGCATTGGCTCGTCTAACTATTTGATGTTACCGTTTTCGAAAACAAAACATAACCAGTAGCCCGCATTTGTGTTTGCGAAACGATTAAGAATGAGGTTTGCTTCAGGAAAACGTGTAGTAATTCCGCTAAAGACTTATTATTATTTATTATTTCTTATTTCTCACTACAGGGATCTCAGAAACAGTAAGAGATACGAACTAGCTTAAATGAGGACAAAATTGCGCAATCAGGAGACTAACATTATGCCTAAAAATAGAGGCTAACTTGATTAGTTTTCGAAATATTTGTAAAAAACTGAAATTTTAAAAATTCGTCTTTGTTTCATTTCAGCTTTGTTTGAGGTGATATTGAAAAAAGAACACTTTCTCGTGGCAATATTTTGCCCTCCATCGAATGGCATAATCAATTTTTATATGTAACGTTTGGTCTTGCTATCATCGACTTAATTTTTTTAAATATTACATTTTTTGCAAGCCTTAGTGACCCCCAATACTGCCTCAGCCCGAACCAGATTCAGACGTATTGTCTCGAAAAATTCATCTTCAATGTATTCGTGCTAATTTTTCTAAATTTTTTATTTAGATTTTGTAAGTTTATTGAATTATTAAGTGTCGTTAGATCACGCATTACAATAAAATATTATTTAAGTTTTCATCCCATGCTCATAGTAATTTCTAGTAATTTCATTCAATAAAAAATATAGAAATCTAAATAAAAAATTTAAATAAATTGGAAGGAATACTTAAATTGAAAATGAATTTTTTCAGACAAAACGACTGATGGAGATTTGCAAAAAATGTAATAAAATTGTATTTAAAAAAATGAAGTTGATGATGGTCCTAGAAAAACGAAACGTTATATATAAAAATTGATTATGCCATTCGAAAGAAGGCAAAAAGTTGTCATGAGAAAGTGTTCTTCTTTTTTCAATATCACCTCAAACAATGCTAAAATGGAACAAAAAAGGATTTCCAAAATTTCGTTTTCTTTTTCAAATACATACTTCGAAAACTAATCATGTCGGCCTTAATTTTTTAGAAGTATAATGTTGGTTCCCTGATTGCGCAACTTTGTCTCCATTTGATATCTCTTACCGTTTCTGACATCTCTGCAGTGAGAAGCGAATTTGTAACAGTCTGTACCTATGTTACATTTTTATTTGATCTTAAAAATTTTAATTTAAACCTATGGATGTTGTTGTTACAGAAAATCTTTTTTTGAAGTAGGTAACTCTTTATTTTTCTACTGGTAAATAAAAAGAGTAGGACAGTATTAGGGTTTAGTTGATTTTCCTATTAATAGACGACGCAATTGTTAATACGTCACAGCGGTCCACCAAATTCTTTTTAGTTTCGTATTTTTTTATTTTAAGTTAAATAATGATTTCATATATAAATAAAGCAATAGAGGAGAAATTTTTTGTCCCATTATTTCATTTCCTGTTAACATCTAAAAAGTTGGCAAACACTGCTTTTCTTAAAAATTTACAGTTTAGTTAAAATCGATATGGTTTTATCTATCTCTTGGACGTCCATCTTCAGAGATATACTCCTAAAGTCTATCACCTGCTTTGCGGACAAAAATCGGGAGCTCTTGAAGTTGAATTCTCATCAATCATGAAATTTTTACATTTTTGCTGTCCTCTGGGGAATGTCTGTGAGTTGCTAAACTACATGTTTGTTCAATTTTTAGGAAGAAGAGGTAGTAGAAGAAGCCGACTATGAGGAGGAACAACCACAAGAAACGAGTTCAACCACAGAAGCCCCCAAAAAATTCATTAAAAGTGGAATCGTAAGGCCTTTCAGAAGTAATGATGATCTTTTGGCCACTTTGAAAAGGAGAAGGGAACAAGTAGTGAGCAGTGAGTATTTTTTTTTTTTTTCATAATATGCAGAGTGAAAAATTTAGTATTAAACTTCACACTTAAGAAAGACTCAAAGTTTTATTATTATTTTTCTATTTTTAAAACCAAACTTTTTTTAATGGAACACCTTGTATATTTATCATTATTTGGAACCTCTACATGTTATACAATTGCTTTAATAGTTGGCACAATATTTTTATTTATATACTGATCCTACTCATATTACTCACCTCATTGATAATACTAAGCTTTGATTATTATTTTCTCTTTTAAATTATATAAATTATTAGATCTTTGTGTATTAACTTTATCTTTCAGGATCCTCCATAGAAACAAATACATGCAGGTCAAAATACATAAGAAAAATTTTCCTTGTCTAGTTTTATTATAAAACACCTTTTATAGTATACTATTTTCTTACAAACAAAATATTTATAGTTCTGTTAAGTAAATTGAATAACGTGTATGTATCTTGTGCTTTTAGACAAGTCCAAGCCAGTCCAAAACGCCGAAGCTGAAGAATCATCTAACGTCGAGAGGGAAGTATCGAAACCTCGCGCAACGTCTTCACCATCGGCAGGAGGCAGAAGAAACAGATTCAACGCCAAGGAGAAGACTGGCGAAGCCGAAGCCACAGAAGAAGGCGCCAGTGCCGCACCTAGAACGGGTAGAAGGTTCCACGGTAGAAGTTAACCAATTAGATAGGAGTGCATAGATTTACCACTGTAAAAATAATAAATTGCATAGGAATCACCTGTAAAATAGCCCTGATTGCTGGATCTCTGGGACCTGGCATATCACAGCGTGGTTTTGTATTCAATGCACGGGTGTATTGAGGGTTGCTAGTCTATAGGATGCAATTATGCCGACTATATCGTCTGTGGTACTTAGATCTGTATAATGCGGGTGGTAACACAAAGCTCACCCATGCATTGAACTAACAATTCATTTAATTTAAACATATTTTTTTACGCTTACGCTTAAAATTTAATCAAAACTTTGCATTGACAGTTTTATTTACTTTTGAATGTATACAAAAACACCCATATTGTAATTAGTACCGTATACATAAATTGTGGTTTGCACTTATTTTTTGTTTTTCTATGAACTATTTCAGGCATATAACTCTATAGTTCATTATACTAAACCTAATTGCACTTGGTTCTTTCAATGCCACGTCCATGTTTGCGCAAACAGTGGACAATAATTTGTTTAGAAATGGACTGTAGTAACAATAAATTATTTATTTTTGAAATACTTGAACTAGGCACGAAAATAAAGTAAAATTATGTTGTTAGTCATATCCCAGAATAGGTTTAGCCAAATTAGTCTAAGGATGTAATATTTTTTATCAAAACTATACAATGTATCTCTTCATTATGCAATTCATAGGTTTTAGACAATGTATAAGAGTATTCAATCGTTTTTGTTTTTATTACTTGATACTAAATTTATTGTTATTTGTACATTTTATAGATCTGTAAATAAAGTGGACTAGTTAGTGTTAGTGTAAACAAAACATTTTTATAGAAATATATATTTTTAAATTAAAGTGTTAATTCTTGAACTATACATTATTTTTATTAATCTCCATTACAAATAACGGTGTAGATAAATTTATATTTTAATTTAAAAATAGATAAAACTGAAACAAGTTTAAAAATAATACAGATTAAATAATATTTAATATAAAAAATGCAGAATTATATAGCATTAAAGTTTTCTGTAACAAATATTCAAAAGATCAAAATTTTCCTATTTGCTGAATTTGCTTTTAACTTTTTATTTCGCTTCAGCCTAAAAATTATTATTTTAAAGATATTCTCCATTTCTTACTTACCTACATCACAGTTGAAAGAAATTGATTCAGCAAATCCCTTTCTTAAATTACTATTGTGGCTATTTCATTTGTATAAAAACATTTAAAAAAATCATTTTTGCGCATTAAAGTGCTATTGACTTTAGACTAGTTGAATTATTTTTTTGTTTTGATTTGTACCTAAAAAATGTTTGCAATGAATTTTAAGTTTTCACAAAATATGATTTTTATATCTCTTCCTAATCAAGCAAAAAATAATGATGAAGAAGACTCTCTTGTCTAACATCATGAGAATCGAGAATCTCAATATCTATCACTTCCCATGGTTAATTAAAATTCTAGCCTGCAGTGGTCGCTAGTAGTACCTATTTATATTCCACATTATTTTGTCTACAGTCAAAGTTTAAAGTGGTAGTGGCAACAATGATATTCCAGAGAACAAGAATATGTATCACTGCTTCAGGAAGGAAACAGTAGAAAAAAATAGTATTAAAGTATTTGGTAAAAAACGAGTTTGATTTTAAATTAAAAAAGAAAATAATAATTGAAATATGAATATTTATAAACACGTAATTCTATAGCTTGTCGACTACCGTTGATTGTGTAATTAAACTAAATGTTAATTGATTCACAATTAATGTCAATATTTTTCGTAACGATTTTTTGTATCGGAATGCAACCAATTTGTCTTATTTTGACTTTTGACTTTTCGCTCTCTATGTCTATGTAACCAAACTAATTTATTTTGCATAACAATCAAAATAAGAGTCCTGAAAAGTAACGTAACTATATAATGTCTTGTCAAAAATATCAAGTCAAGGATTCCAACATTTTTGCAACCGCTAGAAATTTTATTGGTGTCCTCAAATATAGGCTGGTTCTTTTTCACAGATCGCTAGATATATGGAATTTTATGACACCAATTTTTGTTTCTTTTTTAATAAGTTTGTAATTACAAATAATAGAAATTTAATAATTTCAGCTATTACATAAACTGGTGCTATTAGAATTTTTCTAAACTTTCTACATTTCAGTTGGTGACAGTCAACTTTTGTTGACAGTCTTGCGGTCGTCATTTTCTGTTAATACGAGGTCTGTTCAGAAAATAACCGAACTTTTTGAATTACGCGCTAACGCAGATATTTAGTGATATGCGGTCGGCAGCATTGCGTTGCGCATAACCTCCTCAGTAACCACATGTTCTTGGATTGTTGATATCTGATTTAGTTTTCGTGATATTGTTATTTGAGTCCAATGTGTTTAAGTATTAGTGATAATTGTTGAAATTTGCGATTTTCTGGAACGATGTAATGTAAAATTTTCCCTGAAGTAGGGGAAACGTTTAAACTTTTAAACCAAGCCTACGGGGATGATGCTCTGAGTCGCACGCAATGTTACGAATGGTTTTCACTATTTAAAAGTGGTCGTCAGTCAATTGAAGGCGATCCTCGACCAGAAAGGCTTTCGACTTCAACTGATGACTCGCAAGTACAAAAAAGTTAAAGATCTGGTGCGTGTAAATCACCGATTAACTATCAGAGAAATTGCAAAACCACTTTTCTCTCACATTTTATCAGGCCTAAGACTGACAGTGTTAATATTTACTGACATGTTTAAAAAGTGGTTTGACAAAACAAAAGTAAACCACTAACAACAACTAAAACAAAACGCAAAACGAAACAAACTGAAACTCGGAGCACAACAATGAGAATAATACTTAGACCGCTGATTTACATCAATTGCTCGAAGTGTCCTCTATTTTGATTAATACACAAACGAATTTGGGTTTTAAAAGATTGTTCAACATTGGTCAACATGTCTGGCGTAATTTCTTGAAATGCTACTGTAATGCGCTGCAACATATATACCGCGGTAGTATCCCCATAAAAAGAAGTCACAACTGGTCATATCTGGACACCTTGAAGGCCAACTCACTGGACCTCCGCGTCCAATCCATCTGTTGGGAAATGGGAAGAACCGCAGCGGTATTGTGAGGTGGAGCACCATCATGTCCACATTCTTCGAAATGTAGCTAAAGGAATGTCGCCTAAGAAATCTTCTAGAGTGTTTGTTAAAAAGTTTAAACAAACTGCTCCAGTTAGATGCTGGTCAAAAAAGAATGGTCCAATGACATGGGATCCTAAAATTGCTCCCCACACGTTCAACGTTGGCTATGAGTTGTCTGGAATTGGATTTACCGTGTCATAATAATGGCAATTACGACTATTAACGAAATCATTTTTTAAAAGTAGCCTCATCGGTGAATATGACCCGTTTAAAAAAATCATCATCTTGATTTAACATCTTAAGAGCCCACTGACAAAACTCCAGTCTCCGCTGAAAGTCTACTTTTAGTAACTCTTGGTGTAACTGGATACGATAAAGATTTGTGCTGTGCTTTTCTAAAATCCTATGTTATCGACGTTGTACTAATACAATTGCAAGGCCTCTGACGCTGTTACATAGTTACTTTAGAAACATAACATAAAACATAAACACACCACAGAAATGAGACAACCCCCAAATCCAAAGCCAAAGGCTTGTGCGGAAGGGGGCTACACTTGAAAAAACGAGGACAAACACCCATTATCCATCGACATTGCCAGTGCCGACACCGGGGATCGAACCTGGACCAGTGTAGGAAGCCTAGCCGAGAAATGCTCGCCACCGCACTCTCGACCGACTGCGCTACCGTGGCGATTAAACTTTAAACACTTTAGAAACACTTTACAAAAGACAAAACACATTAAACACTTTAGAAAAGAACCTGATTTTTCTGGAAAACTGTTAGAGATAAGTATGGACAACCATATATCAGTTGAAAGGGAATTCATTTTGCAGTCATCCATGACAACTAATATGGGTCATTCCATTCGAAAAAAAAAGTTTTTTAACTCGTAAGCTTATTAAATGTAGGTCTAAGCATTTCCGAGTCTGAATAACGTACACGTTATTCGTGATTTTTTTTCAAAAACAACTGATTATCTCGAAAACGGTAAGTTTTAAACATCATGTATTTTTAATAAACTCCACCCAATATTAACCAAGGAATTCAAAAACGCAATAATATACAGGGTGTTCCGTTTAAAATAGCAAAGTTATGTAGCGTCCACCCGAAATGGAACATCCTGTAAAGCTAAAAATATTTTTTTCCATGATTCCAGACAACTTTTATTAAAACCATTTTTTAAATACATTTTACAGTTACAGAGTTACAGAGGATCCCTCTTAGGTGGAACACCCTGTATATTTGTAGAATTTTTCATTTTCTTCGCAAATGTAATTTGTTAGGTACGTTCGAGATTTTTCATTTAAATTTGAACAAAAATATAATATAATAACTGGTTACCAAAGTGTACAATATCAATATACCTAGAATGAATTAGTTCTAAAAGATCCCAGATATTTCGTTCATTCTTGAAGACTTTGCAGAGCAAAATGTTACAAAACTGGAGTGTCCGGTGTATGGATGAATTTTTCGCAATGAATAGAATTTATGGAGTCTCCAAGCTGCGTATAGATTCAGTTTCATACTAGCTTATATACAGTTCTAAACAAATATGCAAAAAAGTGTTGTTAACAGAACATACAGACATGCAAATATAGTATGTAAGCAGAATTGTATTTGTTTGGTTTTATTTCTTAATTTCAGAACTACTTCTCCATTACAGTCAATATTTGCCTCATTTTTCTATTGACTGTCGACGATTTCACTAACTGGCCGACCTTTCACATTTATTATTATTAATTATTACATAATGAAGCGTTTACCTTGCATATCATGTGTAGAAATTAAGAATGAAGGAAGAATTACCTGAATTTTATCGAACACGTTAATTATTATTAAAGATTCTCTAAACGATTAACGAGAGTTTTAATTACAATAACATCCATAATGTAGTAAAAGCGAATATTCTTTTACGTATCAAGTATTAAAAGACATCCTTGTCTGAAGGTATATCTACATATTTTAATTTAACCACGATGAAGGACTAAACATTATCATCAACCCGTGACTAATAGGTTTTGCCATTTGGATTTTCTGGGTAAGGCGAAGAAAATTAATTTTAAATATATGTACCCGGTACAGATGTAGACAAGGCCATGAGAGCAGTTGCATCTTGGCACGACCACAAAGTTTTGAAATTGTTGTATAATATGTGAACGCATTCATTGAATAGGTCAAAGTTATACGCTGCTGACAGCATTACGTTAGTTACGAGTATGTGTTATTAACTTTGTATAGAGCAGAAGCTTCAATGAACTTCCAAACAATACTGAGTTTGGCATGAGTTCCAAAAAGTCAGTAACCATTGCAATATGAGTAGAGTTCTCTTTTTATAACAGGAGGTTTATGAAAATAGGTAATTTGAATGACCTTAAACAATGTAATTTTTTCTATTAAAGAATCATAAAAAGGGGATATAATATTTGATAGTTGCACAATGAGAGTTCTATTGTTATTTATGTAGTGTAAATATTGGCTTTATAAGCTACGTTATGGTAGAAATTTATTTATCTGTGATCTCAGTTAATCTAAGTACTCCAGTCGAATTAGATAATAAAACTTGAAAACTTAAAGTTATTAGTAGACATTTTATTGAACTTTATAACGGGGAATGGTATGCAGAATGATAATATCAAAAAAGTAACTCAAAAGAACTGACACTAAGTTGGCAAATTGCAAATAAGTGACAAGTTTACGTTTTTTTCTCCCTTTTTACTGCTCACAAAAACCTATCGCAAAATTAGTCATGTTAAGTTATACCGAATTTGAAACATTCAAGACAGAAACATCGCTCGAATTAGTAAAATTCATCAGAAAATATGCCGCAAAATATGTGGAAATGCACCAAAAAGAATAAAAAATCCCTTAATATTTTGGAGAACGGCAAAACCTATACATCCTAATTTATCGACATCGGCGACTAGACTTTTACAAATACCTGCGTCATCTGCGCAAATTGAAGTTTTTTTCACAGTTGTTAGAAATCGACTAACTTCTGAACGCTCCAAATAATTTATTCATATTCACTTAAAATAAAAGAACTTCAGGCCTCTTTTGTTGATTATATAAATATATTANGGTGTTACTGCGCAATGGTCGCAGTGCACTGAGCAGAACAGCCCTCAATTGCTTTGCCCGTACTCGTCTAAGGGGTGGAAACTACCTATTTTGTTCTTTTATTTTGTTGTGTTGTGTTAAAAACAAAATTAAAAATTATTTATATTCAATCGCTTGATTATATAGAATTTCTTTTATTGTGTCAATATTGAGAGCCAAACGAAATTTTCTCATTTAGAAAACGTACCGCTTATGTCATTTTATTCTGCCATTAAGAATTATTTATTAAATAAATAAATAAGTAATAAATAAATAAATAAATAAATAAATAAATAAATAAATAAATAAATAAATAAATGTAGGATAGAGATAAATGATAGATATAAAAATGAAGAACTTTAAAATATTTTTAGTAAATTGTTATTCAGCAATTTATAATGTTAATTTTTATTTTGTTAAACTTACTATAGTTTTAAAGATTATTTAAACAATAAAGTAATATTTTATTTAATTATAAACCTTATTAATTGTTGACACTGTCGACACTTCCAATTTGTGTCTACATCTAGGTCATTGTCTACGCGTACATCGCTTTAATGTTAAAAATGCTATTACCGCCGTTCTTGGTAGTGAAAATTCGAAATATTAGAAATTATTCAATTCTCGTGGCTGAAAACACAGATAGGCATTGTCGAAACCAAAAGAGTTGCACGAACAAAATTTGGACGGGACATAGCTAATACAATGCGAAACATCGCCTTAATGTTAAAAATGCTGTCACCGCCGTTCTTGGTGGTGAAAATTCGAAATATTTGAAATTATTCCATTTTCGTGGCTGAAAACATACACAGGCATTGTCGAAACTAAGAGAGTTGCATGAAAAAAATTTGGACAGGACATAGCTAATTAAATGTGAAATATCGCCTTAATGTTAAAAATGCTGTCACCGCCGTTCTTGGTGGTGAAAATTCGAAATATTTTTCGTGGCTGAAAACATACATAGGCATTGTCGAAACCAAGAGACAATTGTATTTTCTACGTCGCGATTGTCTACCTGCCTATCCCTGCCTTTAAATAATAATAATAATATATTATTATACCCGGAGCCCCGATAACTTTTCAGGATTGAGTCTTATTAAAAAAAATATTCGGATAAATGTTGTAATATATCAAGGAAACAATTTGCTGGTGACCTTGAATTTGATCTTGATCTTAAGTTTTGAATGACAAATTAGATGGTACCCAACCTTGGATTCGACATAACATATGATTAGATAACAGTCTCCAAAATGTCCCTATCATCAAACTTTAACTATGAACATAACAAACAAAGTGTTAAATTTTAAAATTGTCAAGATCATGCTAATAGTTTTAGTTGAATACGCCTATCAAATTGTATTACTTTTATATCAGCGATTTATTTGTGAAAAATGAATTTGACCTTCAATTGACCTACAAGGATACCCTGGAAAAATGTTTTGATTTCTGATTTTGACATAAAAATCAGTTGCTGGCATAAAAACAGTGAATTCCATTTGACATTAAGTTGTCCGTAGGTTGACCTTGCAACTTATGGTGAGGGTAGAATCTAAGATCACGATCTAAATTGTCGTTTAAATTTTTACAATTTTTGTTTACAATAATTTTGTCGAGTCATTTAGAAAAAATTGGGTTAGACTTCCAAATAATCTGCAAGGACATGGACGATAATTTTTCAAACTCTATTTTCGGATATAAAATTTGACATTCTATCGATTGCTACGTACAAAATAGGGTGTTCCATATAATATTTCCTAATTGACCTTGGTTTAACCTTGAAATTTGAGGTCAAAGTCAAATCTAAGGCGTACTGGTTTCTTGATGACCTACAACTTTTATCTGAAACATTTTTTAAGTTATCTGGGTTAATATCTTTTTGGTACACCCTGTATTGTCAGAACTGTAACCCCGACTTAATCTGAATATCGAAATAAAACCTGTAAATCATTTTAAAGGAAAATTACATTATTTTTGTTAATGTTTTACTTCGACTTATTTTGATCCAAACCAATATTGATTTACGCGTTGTAGCTTTTTAAAAAAGCACACTGTCTAATTTGATGAGTTTCTAGATGTGCCTAATTATGAAGACATACCAAAAAATCACTTATCATCATTTATTGTGTAGATGTGTGGTATTAGAAAATCGCGGGGCGTTATATAAGAGATTCTTTAAAGAGTTCAATGTTTTGTCACTGTTATTTTTACTTTCTCCGTACGTACGTAGAAAACGAATGACTTTTGGCGCCTGTATAGAGATAACGATGACAAAACGAACAACGCCACACCTTGACCTGGTAAAGAACTGGCTCTAGAGGCACCTCTTGAAAAACATCAGTTGCTAAGATGCTAAATTAACAATGAGTGGAAGGGTGCTGTTTACTGATTCTTTGACGTAAGTTTATTTATTATGTGGTTTTAAACAGAATATTTCAGGATTAAATCAAATCATCTGTCTCAAGTGCCTCAAGGTTCCACACCCGGACCCCTACTTTTTTGTTTATAAACGGCATCATAGGAGACTTGCATGTACACTGTTTAATGTATACAGACGTACTTATACGATGTGAAATAAACATCGTTAGTCATGGTTACACATTACAGAATGATGACATTAATCGGTGGTATCAACATAACAATTTAACGTTAAATGCATCCAAGTATATCATTACATTCATTAGAAACAATTCTAAAATAGTTAATAAAAAACTAAGTATAACACTGTGTAAACCTGATTACATAAAAGATCTTGGAGTTCCACTTTTATAATTTGCAAAACATTTTGACCTTATAGCGTCATCTGCATTGGGGAATTTAAGTTACATAATAATAAATTCAAAAAATTTTGGCAATATATTCGATTGCTACAGATTATGCTTATTCATTCTAAATTAAATTATGCCCAATATATGCTAATCAAACTGCAACTTTGGAAAGATTATTTATTAAGACAGCAGTATACTTAGCAGTGAGTAAGCTTTCAGAATTCTGGACTGGGTTTATTACTTGTTTTATATAAAAAACAATCTGTTCTTTCAGTTATGTTTTTGTATACTTAAGATTTTCCATACCTTGGACAAGGTGTATTAAATAAAATTCAAATCAAAGCTCAGCTCAGCTAGAAGTAGTGAGGTTTGCAATTTACCTACACCATGCAGAGAAAATAAGGAAACAATGATAAAATAAACCTATAATTGTTTGTTGTTCGAGTCACACTATAAAAAATGCAATACTTAAATAGCTATGTATTGTTTATATCGCTTGTTACTTTTTTCTTTTGTTCTTTTTATTTTTATTTTCTGTACATTTGTATTTTTTCTCTATTCTCGTACTTCCTATCATTTTTTTTATTACATTTTAGTTATAGGCTTATCATAAAAGCTGTCACAATCGATCCGCTAGCTAAATAGCTATAAAATTATTAACATATAAAATCTATTCAGGTGAAAAAAACAGGGATATATTTTTTGGAATAGAAAAGAATTTTATGAATGTAAAGGAAAATAATAAGTTCTAAAAATATCTATTTATTTATTTATCCTTAGCTTATATGTTTGATTTTTTATTTATTTTATAAAATTAAGAGTAATAAATTATGTACTCAGGTCAGCTTCACAGCTTTATCAGTAGTAAAGTCCAACAACATGTGTTATTTCAAGTGCATGTGGTCACAGGGAAAGTTAAATAACGAACAATATAGTACGTATAGTATATACATAATTGTATATGTACGAAAACGTTAATAAATATTAATAAACATAAAGTTATACGTATTAAACAGTGCACAACACACATATAAAAAAACTGGCGAAAACCAAAAGACTCAATTTAAGTTTTATTAAATCTTCATTCTGATTGCTGGTAACCTACCATTTGATATAGTAAATAATAAAAAATTTCATTCCTACTGGAATAAACACAATCCCAAGTGGAAATTACATCAGTAGATGTCGAACGGTAGTTTTTTTCAAATTAAGATATTTTATCACTGCCGCGAATAAATTTCGCTGAAACAGAGGTAGAAACGTAAAAACATACCTGATGATGCGATCTATAATGGATCCCATCCAGATTTGCGTGTTTCACAGTGATACAATGACATAAATCTTATTACTTTATTTTATGTTGATGATCCACACGCCTTTGACAGCTCTACTAATAACTTCAGAAATTCGTTGAATGTACTGAAAATTCGATCTTTGCCTGTAACATCTAAGAGAAAAGATCTATTTTATTAATAAAAAGTTGTTACGATTTTAAACATGTCAAAACTATTAAAATTTATTTCTCAAAAAAAAGTTCATTTCGTTTTTTTTTATAGAAAGACGATTTAATCGTGAACCAAAAAATCACTGTTGCTGAAATTTTGTAATTTTTCGGATAATTCTCTCCAGTGTCACTAACAAAATGGCAATTTCTACGTCAATGACTTTTTTGTACCTTTTACGATTGCATTGTATTTAAAATTATATTTCTATAAAAAAATCCTTTGAACATTTTTTTTAATTAAAGTAATATTAGGTTTATTAAATAACCACAGACAAAGCGACACGTTGAGCGACATGGTACACCGCCGATCACGTCTGTGATTTTGGCACGTTTATTAGTGGGGTAGGTTAAAAAAGTAATAACTCAAAAATGTTCATTTTTTGAATGAAATAAATATCTTCTTTCTTAAAAATATCTGTTGGAGTGCCAAACAGCGATCAAATTTACAAAATACTAAGTGGCGTCAATTACCTGGGGTTATCAGTGATTGTGACTTTCAGTATTTCCGCCACTGATTAATATACAGGGTGATTCAAAACTTATCCAAAAAAAAAAATTCTGGATGTACAGGGGACCCTTACAAATACAATTTTGTAAAGAAAAAATCAAAAAGGTCAGTTCGAAATCGATTTTAAAAAAACACTTCTGCACGGCACTGGAAATTGGTCCACTGTAAAACCTGACCTCGCACGATGCGACCGGTATGGCGGCGTGATAAAAACGGACAAAAACTTTCGCAAGGAAAGAAATATGTAAATAGAATTTTATCGCACTTATTTTATATCGGCAAATTCAAATGCTTTTGCCTTTATTAATTATTAATAAAATTAATTTGTGTTTTTAAATAATAAAATCATTTGACATACCCGATGCTGCAACAGCAATTGTTCAAAATTTTATCCACTCACGTGTAAACACATTTCGGTCCGTCTTACTTTCTACGAACTAACACAAATGATGTCTTGCTTCACCACAACACAAATACTTCACCATAATACAAATGTTGTCTTGCTTCACCATAAATTAAAACGATATCCATCAACTCTGAGTTGCTATACACGCAAGCCATGGATTTCAGTATGACGCTAGACGCTACAGACTACAGTTGTCCAGCTATGTAGTGGTTTAATGTGCTATAACTTCAATAATTTTTTTCTCGGAAATTATAAGGATTTTACAAAATTTTGTTTTTACAATATTGACTCCATTTCTCATGCCGCATCTATTCCCAGATTTTTTTGGATAAGTTGTGAATCACCCTGTATTTATATTCAAAATCAACGTAATCTTATATTAGCTCAAGTTTTATCACTTTACGTCAGTTTTGCCAGTCTATGTCTATCTTTAGAGATATTGTAGAAAATTTGAACACCCATCCAACTAAATGCTTGGGACATTCTTTCAAGCATTCGGTCTTATATTAATCATTTAAACTAAAATTTCAAGTTGAATAAAAATAATATATATGTATAAACCACACAGGATGCTTCCAGATGAATTGGCCAATCCTGGGACATCTTATAATTTGTAGGCATGACTATATACGAATAGCTTTATTTAACAATGAGTTTAAAACAGATTTAATTAAAAGATATAGGCAACTCTATTTATAAAAAAAGTTTACTAAAAAAACGTGGAAAAAACAATATTAATATTGTACTGTTGCGACAAAATTTGTATATTCTCTCTGGGTACATTATGGGCCGCAGCAAATCTACATTTTTAAACTTCCTAATTTCGATTTATATCATTTAAACCAACGTTTCCTTTCCCTTCACTTGCTTAGTCCATAATTTATGACCATAATCAACGATATGTATTCCTAACCAGCCATGGTTTCGCAAGGTCATCGTATGGTCAAGAATACAGGGATATACTGGGTGATCACAATATCATTGTAACCGATTTCATTTTATTTTCTACTAGTTGAAACACAAAGTTCAATTTTGCAAAGAGTAAGTTAATCTATCATATTTTCACAGAGAAAGCAACTGAATATCACATTTTTGATTCAATAATCATATATCTCCCAACAAAAAATTGAAATTGTTGTGGTCACACGGTATTTTCAGGTAGGTATATTTTTTTTAGTCATGTCTCACGCTCCTATCAATGTTCGATCTCATGTAGCTTGTAAAAAACAAGTCGGAACTTAGAAGAACAATTATTATTAGCAGCACGTCGTTTACCGGTACAGTTTGCAGATATTTGCCGGTATCAGCACTGTAATCGTATCAAGTCAAGAAACGTGAAAGAGGCCTTGAAGTACTTCTAATGCATATTATAAATTAAAATCGGTAATTCGTAAATGTCTTTGCATCACAAATACAGAGGGTCCGCAAATTTCACAACTAACGTTTGACTGCATATTCACGGCGATAAATAAATACGATCTACGAAAAAGAAGTTAAATAAAAATTTTTGGTTTTTGAGTTACTAGCCTCCAAAGTTGTCAAAAATAGAACTAATTTAAATAATAACCCTTTTACCAATCGCCTTAAAGTTTTGCACATTTATTTGCACTATTATGGCGTATTATTTCTTAAAGCTCTAGTCAAATCGATATACTGGGTGATAGTTTTCTTCGGTTACCTCTCCCTTTTAGCCGTCAAAACATTTACAGTGCTCGTATTATTTTAAAACGGGCAGCGACATTGAAAAGGTCGTTTTATTTAAAAAAGATATTGTCACTTGAGAAAATCCCCTACAGAAAGCTATTTCTGAGAAAAATGGCATTATTTGCAAGTCCGTATGTTTCGGTTTGCGTAGCAATGTCACGGATTTAAAACTTTGAGCTCAGTAGGCGGTGAAAACAAGACGTTGATTATTGTGGCTATCAAGTAATGTCATTATTGTCGTGTTTCTTTAGGATTCTCATCGCTCCACACATGCAAATTTTGAATTATGAACTCTGTTCCTTGTAAAACAAGATTCGTCGGTACAAGACAATTTTTGAAGCAAATTATTATCTTCCGCGAAGCCATTCATCAACCAGTGGCAAAATTAAAAACGTGCGTTGGGATCTAAATTTTCAAGTTCTTGAGCACGAGTTAAATGAAATGGCCGAAGTTTTGTGAACATTAGTTTTACCTACATTTTACTCTACTATAACTTTACTTTTACTATAAATTCAAAGTTTTAAATTCGTGACACTGCTACACTAACCGATAGCTACAGACCTACAAATAATGCCATTTTTCTAAAGACTGGCTTCCTGTAGACGATTTTCTCAAAAGACAATATATTTTTTAATAAAACCATCACTGTAAAAAAGTTTTGACCGCTAAAAGGGAGAGGTAACCAGAGAAAACTATCACCCAGTATATCGATTTGACTAAAGCTTTACGAAATAATATGCCATAATAGTCCAAATAAATGTGCCAAATTTTAACGCGATCGGTAAAAAGGTTATGAAATTATTAATTAAATTAGTTTTATTTTTGACAATTTTGAAATCTCAAAAATCAAAAAGGTTTTATTTAACTTATTTTTCGTATATTGTATGGATCCAATTTTTACTTCAAATGATTTGTTTTTCTGTAGTCATTCTGTAAGAGAAATTTTATATAAAATGTGATATAAGGGGGTTCAAAAGAAATCTTCTGCTTCGTTAGCTGAGAGCTACAATTTTCTACTTTCTACTTTTCTACTTTCCAATAGTGTTAATCAGAACCCCTCAAAAACCCTATATGCGAAATTTGATTGAAAAATGTATCTCAAAATTGAACAAATTCACCGAATTTCCAAAGCAGTAGATGAGTCAAGTTTACCATGGAATTAAGTCAAAATTGTTGTATACCAATAAGGTCCTCTCAAAATTTCTATAAACGAAATTTAAACAAAAAATATACAGAGTGTTTCTATATGTGCCGTAGAAAATTTAAATTTAATTTTCGGCTCAATTTTTATCGTGTGTTCATAACTATATTATTTTTCCCATATTATGTTGTCTTAACGTTGGCAGAAACTGAGCTTTAATATATTATTTTATATTAAAAAAAAACAAATATTATCGTGTATAAAATTGCTCACACAATAATTTAAAAATTTTTGAAACTGATTAACATTCTGTAACATAACATAATTCCATGATACACTCGACTCGTCTATTGCTTTTCAAATTCGAGATATTCTGTAACTTTGAGAAAATGTAGAATAAAACACCTTATATGCATATATTTTTTATACAAATATAAAAATTGGCTAGGTGGTTATAACGAACTTCCAATAAATTTGATCTTTTCACCTTAAAATCAGTTTTTATGCAATTTAAAATTTAAAAAAGTCCAGTTAACTATCTTGAAAACAAAGATTTTCAATTTTATGGTGTCTTATTATCGATCAAGTTGTTCAAACATCTCATTCTATTAACGCATTTTAAGCTGTAACGAAATTTAATTTCTTTTAGAACTGCAGAAATTTGTAGTCTATAATTGACAACAGTGGTGAAAAATAATAGTTCCTAATGCTACAAATTTGTCACGTGATCAATGACGCATTTTGACGTCATTTAATGCGACCAGGAACATAATCTGCATCTACAATTTCCATACCGTCGAGACCGTACCTAAATTGAGAAACGCGTATGCAGAAATCATATACAGGGTGATATTATCTAAGATAACGTTAGAGAAACCAAAGTCGTAAGTACTTACATATTTTTATAGCATATTAAGCTTCTTACTGGGCTGCTAGGTTGTCTACTGTGTAGCAGGTTTAAAATTATAGCCTATTAAAGTTTAAGTCAAAACCAATAGAACACTCTGTAGGCGTCTGTTAAAGAATAAATAATAATGTTCATTATTATTGTTAAAAAATGATATTCTCTTTTGAAAATTCTTTCAACCTTTGTCTATCATCTTCAATAAAAGTTTGTCTTTTAAATAGGCTCATTAGATTTTCTTCTCCTTCTTCTTTTCCATCACGACAATTTTTTCTCGACACTGCTGCAAACATAGGTAAATATTTTGTGTGGTATAATAATCTACAAATCAAATCTGCACATCGCATATTATCGAACAATCCAAGATTACACTACGTAGGAATACAATCAGCTAGAACATCCGTAAATCAGTTGCGCATAAAGCTCAAATCTTGACTTTCTATCATTTGCATATGGGATCCCCTTCACTTTCGTGAATTCTTACAAGCATCCAGACAAGTAGTGGCTTTTACGAGCATTTACAGCAAAGATTTCTCCTTCATTTCGTCCATTCGCAGGAGTGGAGGCCGCTTCGTGACATTCTAGCTACGTCACACTAGCTGTTCATCTCCAACAAACTGTGCAACGATGAATTTAAATTGTTTAGAAACCAATCGACTTCGCGTGTAATAGGGTTAAGAAATCAAACTTAACAAAGGCTGCATTTTGCAGACTTGGGAATTTTGCCACAGCAGGTGTGAGAAAAAATCTTCTAAACATATGATTAATACAAATAGTTGAGTTAAAAGTTGAACTCGGATGGTTAGAATAAGGAAAAGAGTCGTAGGAAAAAATATGTGGTAACAACTTTGTGTTTAATATAGAAAAACACTTCACATTTTTTAACTGAAAACGTTTGACGAAATGATGAAAGTGATGAATCACTGTCTAATAATCCCACTAAGTATTTTCGGAATTCGACTGCTGTTCGTAACTTCCAATGTTGTGTTTATGAAGAAAGATCTACACAATTTTGATCGAAAAAACTTACTTTACGATTATCAAGCATTTAGTAAATCTAAATAACTAGAAGGACCAGTTTATTTGCTTATTTTATTCATTTATTTATAAGTAACGAGCGTTCAAATAAAAACGTGGTCGAAGTTGGCTCTGACACATTGGACGTAGGGAGTAGCTTATAGCGACCAACTTAACCTCATTTCTCAACGAGCTGTATAGCAGCTGTCAGTTTCAATAACGTTAATGACTATATAACTTTATTTTAAAGAATAATCGTGATAACAATAACAAACAATTAAAGGAGCTGCGGAAAGTGTCCCCCTCCTTGTTATAACAATAAATTAAAGCAGCTGCTGAAAGTGTCCCCCTCCTTGTTCCAAGCACTTTTCACACCTGTTCCTCAAAGAATTAAAGACATTTTCTAAGATGCTCGGGGTATTGTTAATTTCACGAATCTTGTCTATAAGTCGAGCCTGCAGATGGTTTAAATCAGGAATAGGCAGTTCAAAAATAGTGTTTTTAAGGTAAGGCCACAAAAAGAAATCACACGGCGTAATATCACATGACCTCGGTGGAAATTCATGTTCAGCATTGAGACTTATTAGTCGATTTTGGAAAACTTCCCTCAACATATTCATCGTCTCGCCTGCCGTATGTGCCCTTGCGCCATCTTGTTGAAAGTAAAAGTTTGTAATTTCGTTTTCTTCCAGCTGGTTAACAAAAGGAGCGATAATTTCTTCTCTATACCTTTGCGCAGTAAGAGTACCATTAAAAAAAATAGGTCCATAAATCCTCCTTCGATTGAGAGCACACCAAACTCCAATTTTTTGAGCGTGTAGAGGGCCCTCGACAAAAAAGTTATCTGGTTTTTCAGAAGACCACATTCTCATATTCTGTGAGTTTACGTAACCACTTAAATGAAACCAGGCTTCATCAGAAAAAAAGGTGATATTATGAAGTTCACCGTAGTTGTTTAAAAACCATTCACAAAATACAGCCCGTCGCGGAAAATCAACTTCATGAAGTTCTTGCTGACAAGTTAAACGATAGGAGAACAAACGCAAATCTTTTTTTAACACTGTGTGGCAGGTACCGACTGATACTCCCACCATTTGTGATAAAACACGTACAGAAGTTCTTGGCGCATTTTCCATTATTTGTTGGACATTTTCTTTTAATTCTTCAGTCCGCTTTTTAGGTCGGCCGCTTCCTTCTTTTCTTGTTACACTGCCCGTTTCACGAAAAACATTAACACAACGCTGAACTGCACTTTGAAAAATTTTGTACTCAACAACGCCGGGAAATTGATTTTGAAATTCTATGAAACATTCCTCAATAGAATACTTCCATATTCCATCAATCTTGCGTCCATTTCTAAAGTAGGACTCTATGATAAACACTTTTTGTTCTTGAGAAAATACCATTTTAAACGCTTTTTAAAACGAAAATATTCAAATTGATAGCGGCGATATAGCGCTTTGACAGATGACGTTTAAGTTCATTTGCTATACGCTACGCCCTACGTCCAAATTTTCAGAACCAAGTTAACGACGTTTTTATTTGAACGCTCGTTATATGTCTCACACGGTTTAACAAAAAAT
Source organism: Anoplophora glabripennis (assembly GCF_000390285.2). Lineage (NCBI taxonomy): Eukaryota > Metazoa > Arthropoda > Insecta > Coleoptera > Cerambycidae > Anoplophora > Anoplophora glabripennis. Next base: position 143,277 of record NW_019416383.1, on the reverse strand, counting down.
ATCTAAAATGTATTCACAAAAAAATGATAAATGATAAATACAATAGCCACTGAATATGTCCATTAAGCTCAACCATAGGTTTCTCCTTAGCAGCAATGGCATTTTCTCCAAATGTACAGGAAGTTCTCGTGTAGAAAACTTAGGTAACTTAATAAAAATAAGGCCCAATTAAATGCCTACCGATGATGCCGCACCATACATTTACTCCAAAATGACCTTGGTTTTAGACTGGATTTACAATGTGAGGATTTTCAATGGACCAGTAGTGTTCGTTGAGCCTGTTTGGCAAACCATTACTGACAAACCGATTTCGTCCGTCCAAAGCACGTGCCGAAAAAGGTTCTGATCAACAGTTTCTACATTTACTACAATTTGAGCTAAAAAAAATTAATACAAATACTCCAAATTGTGAATTTTGTAGTCATGATACCCATTGGTCTTTAATATTCGTCGAACGGCTGATTTATCCAAATTCAATCCCCGGCTAGCCTGCCACATAGAATTTCGTGGATTTTGTTCGAAATACTGTAACAGTCTAGCTGTATTAACATTGTCTCTTACCGTTCGGTCAATTAATTGATTTTTCCGAACACAAGATGCATCTTCATTTCGTCGCAAGGTCACCTCCAATCTTGTAAAGGTTCTGTGGTCAGGTATGACGCGCTCTGGATACTTTTCTCGACATAACTCTACAGTTCTTGAATTTTTTTGTGACTTGCCGTAAGTTAGCAACATATCAACTTTTTCTAAATGAGAAAACATTTTGTAAGCACAAAAGTTATACGTTTGACGTGTGTATTGAGTAATGACAACTGTTTTATGACGTTTATGCACTTTAAACAACGAACATTCAATTATTTTCCAATGACTACTTGATCTTTCTACCGCTAATGTGATTTTTAGAAGCTATTTCTTATGCGACTCTTTAGAACGATATTGCTCATAACTTTTAAACGGGAAATAATGAAGTAATACAGAAAAATGTCTCTAATAAAAGTTTATTAGAAAAAAGAGAGCTTTTTAACAGGAACAAAATTTGAGTATGTTTCTGGAAAACATATAATTGATGACATCATTAGTCGTTTATGTGAAATCCCAATGATAAAAATTTCGATTGAAAATGGAGCTTACCTCATTCCATTTAACACCACGTCTCTCAAATTTTATTTAAATTTTTTGTATCCTCACATTAGGCCCATACTATCGAGTTTGAAACATCTTGTACAATATTTGTTGCGATAGAATTCCAAGAAAAGAATAAGCCAATAAAGTTCTATTATCGGAACTTCTGTAACAATTTACCGCCGCGGGGGCGTGCCATGAAATTTTCCGCGTTATTTATTATTAAAATATAAACACACTATTCTTCGACTGGAAATTAAATTCCTGTCTTTTATTTTTGACCAACATCTTGAAAATATCTATAGAAAATTTATTATCATCCTGTATAATATACAATCTTTTTATTTCATTTTTTGATTATGAATTAATAATGGTCATACTTATAAATATATAATAATAAATAATAATAATAATATCTCTACTCCTCATTCTAACTGCGAGAATTAGCCCAGAAGTCGGAGACTTGTGCGGGAGAGGAGGCGGCATATTATTATTACGCAGGCCGCATTTGCGCCCAGGAACGACTTATGTTGGTAGGCCCTAACCACCATTCAGTGCAGGAATGAGGGAAACCTGGAAAACCTCATTAATTAGGGGGGTGGTTAAATGCCAATCGGTGTCAATCTCTCACATTGACCCAAGCCAACATTCTTCCACCTTACCATACCTGCACAGAGGGTGCCAATCCTCCATACAAGCATAGCTAATCTACGGTCTACCGGCGGCCGCGGGAATCGAATCCGGGCAGAAATTTGCACATGATTAAAGGACTGATGCCTTAAACCGTGCGGCCATCGACCGAATATAGAATAGGTGTTTTGACTTTTTTATGTGAAGCATATTTATCAGTAATTAATATCAACATATCCTAACCATGTACCTTAAATTTAAAAAACATGTTAATGTGATTTTTATTTAACTTTTTTACCATTTTATGCGATACAAGCCATTAAATTAACAAACATAAATTGCCGATGCTGAAAAATACCAGAAAGGCAATAAATTGATTTAGTGTCTGAGACGAACAAGGGCCAATGGCTCTTCAGAATTTGCTAATTAAGGTGGAGTGCCTTGAAAGTTTAATGGCTCGGCTATTTTTAAAGACTTGGGAACGTTTGCTTTTGTTTGGCCGGATTTGATATACAGGACGGCCTGAGATAACTGCCGATAGTGATTTTTCTCGAGTGCTCTTTGGATAAATTGCTTTTTTGTTTTAGATAATTCTGGCTCAAATCTGCTTGCCCTCAAACGCCGTGGAGGGTGAAAATCCAGTACAGTTGCCGAAGGCTACGTTGATGACTGTTTGAGAAGTAAAATGGAAGTTTCGAGAAAGATAGAGTCTTCAGTGTCTTCTGCTGCCGCAGAACCAGAACAACGATCGTCTACTGGAATACAACAAGGAAACAACGACCGCACGCTGAAAAACTGCACTAAAAAAAACGACTTCAAAAATATTCTCTATTACCGAAAACAAGGTGTACAATAATACTGCTTTTCCCAGCGTAATCTTGAAGGAATGTTCAAATGTTACCATAAATATTAAATATTAGTTTCTTTTGCACTAAGCGTTAGTAATTTTCTTAATAAAAACGAGTTAAATTAAAAGTTGTATTTAATTTATTTTGTTAATGCGTTGGCTTGGCAATTTTAGTAATAAAAACCATTTAAATTAAAATTTGAATTTTGTGGTCTCTGTTTGCAGTCGTATAAAAAGTATTGTAAAAAACTCGTTTGAAAACCTCTTTGCACACTCGCTCGACTTGTGGACCTCGCCTTCGGCTCGGTTCACCAATATGTCTCGCTCGTGTGCAAAGAATCGTTTTCAAACCTTGTTGTTTAATATACTATTATTTTGTCGCTCTGTATCTCGAAAACAAGAGGAGATAGACCTGAATTTACGGGAGGTATTTCTGAAACACCTTGCATGGTGTTTTATTGAGTTCTAAGGATAAAATCAACTAATATATTTCTAATTATTTCCTACTAAGGTACATTCTGTGAACGCTTTAACAAGAACGATTTTTTCATAAAATTAAAAATAAGGGAGTTTTTCTCCCTTTTTAAAGTTCATCCACGGATTCACTATATTTGACTTCATTCGATTAGAATATAGGAATATTTTTAGAATTAAGATCAATTAGATCAACCAAGTAAAGTAAAAGTTCAGGAATTTCTATTTTCCTTCGTCGGTTCTTTCTGTATTCCTTTTCTCAATCCCCCAACAATTTCTTCGCGATCGTCACTTTATTTTGTTTAATAATGAGGAAAGCTATTTATTTTGACCTCTACAGTGATCAATAATGTTTTCTGTAAACAAAATCAAAATTATTTGACTGTAGTTTCTAACCAATGAAGTGATATTTCATTTGAAGATATATCACTCTGGACTTACCCACGGTTGTACCTGCAGATTATATTTAGATAAAAGAACAAACAAGGACAAAGGTTTCGAAATTTGTAGAGCCAAACGATTATACCCAAATTTACTAACTTTATTTGTCATGCGGTAGCAAGGCCGAATTGTCAAATTAGGACAATTCATTTTGTTCGTTGATACCTATATACTAATAATTCCTGAAACTAAATTTGTCGGTAGAGGTTGCAAAATTGCTTTATTAAGTATGCTATAAGTCTTGTTGATTTGAATCGAATGTGAACCAGAATAGAGTCAGTAGCATATCCAATGTTTGAGCCGAACTTCCATTTAATTTTATTGTTGCGACAATGATACGTTTATATTTGTTATACGCTTTATAAAAAAGCTCTAAAGGTGTCTTTTCATGACCCGAGGTTCGGCGAGTATTCTCTCAGTCATAAATTCGCGTCATAGGAATGCGCTCTTAGAACTGAAGATTTTATTTCAATCATTGGAAATGTTTGAAAATGTAAGCAAATTCTCTTTGGAGTCTCCTCTTGCTATCTGACAGCTTGATTTATGGTCGATTTGCTCGTAGACTATCCTACAGTGGAAAGACGTCTTTATAAACGGTACAAAAAAATGCAACTAAGAAATTATTATTGTGACTAATAGTATTTTCTAATTGGATTGATTTCCTTGGAATTCGAGGAGAAGTAATTTCGAATAAACGCTGACCTCGATCCACATTTGAGAAATAATTTGCGTATGTGTCAATATTAAAGTTTCATACATTACCCCTAGTGGCCTCGAACTGATAAATTATTTTATTAATGAATACTATCCGGGTTCAATAGTAACCTTGTTAAAAATTCAACCAGGATTAAGACGATGATTCATTCAGACACTACGTCTTCAAAATATGTGCATTGAAAATAATATTCCTTGGCTCAAAATAGGGATCTCTAGATAAACTTACCCTTTTACAGGAGTCAAAGCCTACTAGCCCAGTAAATGAAAAAAAAAAAAAAAAATTACAAAATTTCGTTTCAGATTGAAACTTGGTTTAATAGTTAGTTTAGGCAAAAAGAAATAATATTTCCCAAAAAGTATCGGTTTAAAACAACAAGATCGTTGTTTAAACAATGTTTATAATCTAAAAATTACCAAAAATGGTAATAAAAAAACATTTACTTACCTGTTTTAAAATATAATAATACTATTTTGCATATTACATCCAAAAACTCGATTATCATTAAAATAAACTTTATACATAAAAAATATGTCATATCATGAATTTTTTTACATAAAAATATTGTTTTTTAAGAAAATTGCTTATTGGTACCATTGTGAAAAATTATTTCTCGAAAAAATGCGAAAAAAATTTTTTTTACGAAATTAATAGTTTATATCAAATTAATAATTATTGCAAAATGGATCGTGCAATTGTTATTATTTTCATGCGCTACCCCAGATTTAAAAAAACGTTAAAATTGGTCCACAATTACCGGAGATATCGCAAAATTTTCGGGCAGTTAAGATTTCTATCTTATTTCCTCCACCACATTCCAGGTGTAAAAATGTATTCGAGAACGATTTTTAAAGGCTTAAAAATTACTATAAAATGCATCGATATCTTTAACCGTTATTATGAAGTTTAAGGGTTGATTGATTTATTACCGAAATTTCAAGTCTTAATGTTTATAAATAAACAAGTTATGAATTTAAAGAAAAAACGCTATCTCGGCTAAAAATGGTCCTAGAACATTTTTTAAATTCGTGAAAAATTACCAGGATTACGAATATCAAGACGGTTTTAAAAAATATTCATTCTTCGCAATTATTAACGAAAAACCTTATAAACAAATTACAGTATTTGTTTATACGCCGTTTTGAGGAGGTTAGCCTATAAAATTACAATTTCCAATTGCATATCTTGAAAATATAAGTAAGGCGAAACAAATGAGCCCACATAAGGCCATTTATTACAACGCTAACAACCGCGTTTTTTGCAATTTAAACAAATGCTATTTTTAATAAACAAATGCAGGAACTCGTAAATAAATACATTTTTTTTAACAAAATTTCAGGGTTTCTTAAGCGTAACAAAATACAACTTTTACTTCAGTTTATGCTCTTTTCTTCTATTTATAGCAAATTCAAATTTCGCTGTTTTTTTGCAATTATTTAAACAAATTGTAAATGGATTTTAATTTAGCAGGTCTCAAATGAAGCGTTTTTGAAAACCTATAAGTATGAACAAAAGCAAAAGCTCCTGTTGGAGAGCGCTAAAAAACTCCATTTTTGGTAATTTTTACATAATAATCATTGTTTAAACAATGATGTTGTTTTAAACCGATACTTTTTGGAAAATATTATTTCTTTTTGCCTAAACTAACGATTAAACCAAGTTTCAATCTGAAACCAATTACCTTTTGATTTACATGTATTACAAATTTCATTTACTGGACTGTACTGAGATGTAGGTTTCCCGACGTCATTTTTCAGATAACTTTAAAAAGGTTTGCACTAGATCCTGAATGGTACTTAATAAATTTTTATTTTTTTAAATTAAGATTAATGAAAATGTATTCTACCTACCATTAAAAATTTCTCTCCCAGTAAACATCCCGTATATGTATTGAATGTCATGCAAAATAACTAAATCCGGAGCACACAGCATGCCAGATATTGTCTCCAGCAAACTGTTTAAATTTCTCCACCCACAACACATTCTCGATAAAAACCGGTAGTCCACGGAGACCCTAAGGCCCCAGGCCCGGCTGTATATTTCATTCGCTGGAAGCTATGTGTAGTCTGCCGTCCAAGGCCGTCTTGTTCACTTTCTTCATTTATATTTTTATTACAAAAACGGCAATCAAGTTTGAAATTATTCACATGCTGTTATTGGCAAACACCGTGTACCTCGAAACCATTGTTGCGGTCATTAAGGAATTCTAATTGCCGAGTTCTCTTAACGGCGGAGTGTTTCTGGAGCAAGAGAAAGAATGTACAAGTCGAAGCGTTAAAGATGTCCATGTTTTGACATGGTGCATAACAGATAAACGACAAACTTTTAGCTGATCAACAATAATATTTTTATTTATCGATCACTGACGGTACAGGGTAATTCAGACAAACAATTTTTTTGAATGTACAGGAGACTTAATATAATTTTGAAAAAAAAAATCAAAAATTTAAAGAATTTTTTTTCAAGGGAAAGAAAAATAAAATTTTAAAATATCTATTTTATGTCAGCAAATTTAACTGCTTTTACCGCTATTGTTATTAGTTCAGACGGTATCTGTTTCAAAAAGTCCATATTTGGGTGAATCGTATATCCACGGAGATTTCTGGCTTTTTGGCTTTCAAATATTCTTATATATTAATATTCAAATGAAAATTTTTCCATGCGCAATAAAAAAAATGTGGGCTTACCTTTTGGAGGCACAATATGTTAAAAAAATTTGAAAAATGTCATATTTTTCTTCCTATTTAATTATGTATCTTTTCAAGTTGATTTTAGGCGAAAATGGAAGAGGAAATAAATGTTTGTAATTAAATTTTTTACAAAATACGACTAGTTACAAATCGAATGAATCATGATTATTATTGTAAAAATCGAAAAAATCGCCAAAAATAGGGTTAAAACACATTACTTTTTAGGGCATTTTTTTGGGGTCTTTAAATTGGGTATAGGACCTTCATACTTGACTCAAGAAAACTTCATGTTATGTAGAATCATCACACCAAATTTCATCAAAATCAATTTGATAGATTTTGCATAATAATTTTGCAATACAAATTTTGAAAAAAAAAAATGCAAATTTTCAAAATTTTGCACAGCAAAAACCAAGACCCTTAGATACTTGCAAATTTATTCACACATAGAAGTGCTATCAAGCTTTCAAACGCTTTTTGAAAAATTCGAATCCGTCAATTAGGAGAACCTGCTTTAAAAAATTTGATTTCATTGAATATTCACAAAGTTATTCTAATTGTTTATAAGTACAAAAATTCGACCAATGTTTAAACAAGCACCAGAGCTCGCCTAATTGACGGATTCGAATTTCCCAAAAAGCGTTTGAAAGCTTGAGAGCCCTTCTATATATGATTAAATTTTCAAGTATCTAAGGGCCTTGGTTTTTGCTGTGCAAAATTTTGTAAATTTGCAATTTTTTTTTTCAAAATTTGGATTGCAAAATTATTATGCAAAATCTATTAAACCGATTTTGATGAAATTTGGTGTGATGATTCTACATAACATGAAGTTTTCTTGAGCCAAATATGAAGGTCCTATACCCAATTTAAGGACCCCATTAAAATTCCTTTAAAAGTAATGTTTTTTAACCCCAGTTTTGGCGATTTTTTCAATTTTTACAATAATAATCATAATTCATTCGAATTGTAACTAGACATATTTTGTAAAAAAAAATTAATTACCAACATTTTTTTCATTTTCCATTTTCGCCTAAAATCTACTCTTGAAAAGATACGTAATTAAATAGGAAGAAAAATATGACATTCTTCGAATTTTTTTAACATATTGCGCCGCCAAAAGTTAAGCCCACGCTTTTTATGCGCATAGAAAAATTTTCATTTCTAGTGATATTTGAAAGCCAAAAAGCTAAAAATCTCTGCGGATATACGATTCATCCAAACCAAAACAGATCTACACAGTCTATATTATTAATTAATAAAATTAATTTCTGGTTTTAATTAATAAAATAATTTGACATAATTACCTGTTGTCCACTGAAGTGTAATTTTGGGCCCGGCTTATCCAGTTTCTACGAACTATCACAAATGTTGTCTTGCTTCACCATAACACAAATGATTCATCATAACACAAATGTTGTCTTGCTTCACCATAAATTAAAACGATAGCCATCATCTCCGAGTTGCTATACACGTAAGCCATTTTTGACACTTGAAAAACTAATGTAAACACTATCGCAAACACGTTAAAACGGATTTCAGTATTCGGATTGGAGAGCGCATTGTGTGCAGCGCACAACGCGAATGACGCAGTAGCCTAGCGGTGTAAGGGTTGTAAATACTACAACTTCAATAATTTTTTTATCGGAAACTATTAAAAAAATTCTTTTACGGGAACGACTCCATTTCTGATAACGAATCCATTCCAAAAATTTTTTGGATAAATAGTGAATCACCCTGTATAACCAGATACAAGATAAATCAAGAAAACTCCTCTTTTTAAGAACCGCGAATATATTCCGGTTGAATAACATCGATGTTGGTTTAAGCTTTGTGACATTTCAAGGGAATGTCGCTCTCTTCTTCAGAGAAATCTTTGAAGTTGTTTTGAAGAAAAACCGAAGTGTTTCTCGAAACTTCAAGAAACCAAACCCACAGCGTGGAAGCCAGCTCAGAGATTATCAACAAATACTACGGAAGTTTGCAAATTAAAGGACGTAATATATTTTCATTATTATAAGTGTTTAAAAAATATCAGAGACGAACTAAATCATTTACACTACAAACTAAGTGTAATATTCTTGTTTAATGTTTAAGTAAATGGCAGTGTGTAAAAATAAAAGGTAGATTATTATTATAACCTTCATTGATCCTCTCACAAACATCAGTTCAACCATCCTAAGATAGATACGTCGCCATAATATCGTCTCCCAATTTCTCCACAACTTTAAGCTAGGTAACCACATTTTTGCGTCGTGAAAAGTTTGTATTGGATCCAACATGACCTTTCTCATAATCATTTAGTAGGTATCTACCATATCTTCAAATCTTGACTAAGAAGATGTCATTTTTTCTATAGTTCTTTTTTAAATTGCTGATCTTTTATTTTTTCTTTACTGGATGCAAAATTCAATATTTCCTCTACACACTTCTAATTTTGTAGAAAAAAGTCATCTTGTAGCTTTTGTAAGTTTGCCTTCAAGTAAGAAATGTTACAAATTTTTATTACAGTATACGAGAAATGGTTACCAATATATTGAAAGACCAAGTTTTGTTTTAATTCATTCAATATTTATATACAATATGTACAACTTAAAAACAAACTTCAGACAATCAGTAATACCTAATGTTAGTATTTTTTACTATTGATATTGGCACTGATTAATTTATTTTTTATTTAAAAATGTAGAAGTATCAGTGTGACTTGAAAATATCCAGGAATCGCATCACAGAGCTGTCGTAATTCATGAAGTGATTCAGTAATTCAGTTAAATATTTAAAATTCATTTTTTTATACACAAAACACTGTCATAAAAATAATACTCTGAAACAGCGGTTGAACCTGTCTTGTGTAGTAATAGTTTTCCTAAATGTCAGCAAACATCTTTTTTCTACCCAAAGTATTCCACCGAATTATGGAGAAATAATTCTTGATGACCACATTCTTTGAGTTAATCAGTAATATCGTGAACTGACCACACTTCTGTCTCATCAATTTTTCCCACCTGGAGACAGTCCAGTCGAACGATCTCAACGTCTATCATTTTACATTAATTACAAAAGTTGTTGGCCTTTAACTATAATAAATATCTTTCATAACGCCTTGGAAGAATTCCATGCTTCTTAGCGACCATTGCGTAAATAATCTCAGCAGAGTTTTATACCAACCGAGGAAAATGTAGGAAAATGTAACAGTAGAGTAATTCTTGTCCGACTAATGGAAATAAATTGGAAAATAATTACAAATTGTAGATAAATATGAATCAAAAATGAACAATGCTCCAATTTATTGAGTTATTGAGCTCTAATGCAAATAATTGTTCGATATACGTTTGGAATAATTATTATCACTGTTAAAACGCATGAAGAGATATTTTCAGCAGTAACAGCACTAGTATATTAAAAATTACCGATATTTTCAATTCGTGAATGGTATTTTATAATACAATTTAATGAATCGATATGTTTTGATTTAACTATATCTCATGTCACTTGTCACATGGAGTTACTATGGAAAAGCAATAATTTCCGTTTCAAAAGCGCTGATTGAAATTTCTACTGTAGAGAAGTTGTAACTAACATAGCATAATTTGGAAGTGTTTCTGCGACAGGGATTCAAATATAGAGAAACTTACTGAATGAATGAATCCAAAAAAATAGTGTGCATGCAGTTCAAAGAGTTTTGTGTTGCAAGGGATAACTTATTAGAATCAACCGCTTTAGTACAGAAAATAGCTGGTACTTTAAAAGATTGGGCGAATAATATACAAGAATACCTAAAGATTTTTTAGAGGATGTGAAATGTGATAGCTATACTTAAGAAAAAATATTATAAATCTTTTCGAATTATGATAGATCCATTTTATGGCGTGAAATTTAAATCTGCAAGTGGTGCTGCATGTAAAATGTTGCAAACTGATCAAGAAAAAAAAAAAGAAAGTTCATCGACTTTCAACTACAAAGAATTTCTAAAAATTTTACAGCTTTATGAAAAAAATGCTCCGATCTCCGAAAGAAAATTTTTCATATTAAGTATACTTATCCTTTGAGGTGGTCTTCGAGGAGATAAGGCAGTCAACAGTCTAATTGATATTGAAAAAGGTTCCATGATGGAGCAAGTATCGGCAAAATTGAATACAACCAAAAATATGCCAAATGAGTCGCAAATTAACCGACAGTATAATGAGCCGCATTATAATGAGCCGCAGTATAATGAGACACAGTATAATGAGCAGCAGTATAATGAGCCGAAGTATAATGAGCCGCAGTATAGTGGGCCACAGTATAATGAGCCGCAGTATATAATGAGCCGCAGTATATAATGAGCCTCAGTATAATTAGCCGCAATATAGTAAGTCGTATGAGCTGCAAACTAACCGTTAGTATAAGGAACGCTGCCAATGAAGACATGTGTCCCGTTTGGTAAGTCAAAATGTTTGTTTTTATTTTTAGATTACATGAAAAATGTCACGTCGAGATAACAATGTAAAAACAAATGGGCTATATCTTACACCAAATCCAGAATAGCCTAAAGCAAATATAGCACAAAGACATTCCAGTTGGTAGGAATGAAATCTTGAAGTAGACAATAATTTCTGCAGAAAAAGCAGGTCTTGACAACAAAAAGTTTTAATCGACAAAACTGGAGTAAATGAAAAATCAATTAAGAATCACAACGGGCCACGGAAACGTCAATTCAATAAAAAATAAAGAGTTGCAAGAAGTAGTAATACAGAAAATGAGAAACTGCGACAAGTTTATTAATAATAATAATAATAATAATAATAATAATAATAATAATAATAATAATAATAATAATAATAATAATAATAATAATAATAATAATAATAATAATAATAATAATAATAATAATAATAATAATAATAATAATAATAATAATAATAATAATAATAATAATAATAATAATAATAATAATAATAATAATAATAATAATAATAATAATAATAATAATAATAATAATAATAATAATAATAATAATAATAATAATAATAATAATAATAATAATAATAATAATAATAATAATAATAATAATAATAATAATAATAATAATAATAATAATAATAATAATAATAATAATAATAATAATAATAATAATAATAATAATAATAATAATAATAATAATAATAATAATAATAATAATAATAATAATAATAATAATAATAATAATAATAATAATAATAATAATAATAATAATAATAATAATAATAATAATAATAATAATAATAATAATAATAATAATAATAATAATAATAATAATAATAATAATAATAATAATAATAATAATAATAATAATAATAATAATAATAATAATAATAATAATAATAATAATAATAATAATAATAATAATAATAATAATAATAATAATAATAATAATAATAATAATAATAATAATAATAATAATAATAATAATAATAATAATAATAATAATAATATCTCTACTCCTCATTCTAACTACGAGAATTAGCCCAGAAGTCGGAGACTTGTGCGGGAGAGGAGGCGGCATATTATTATTACGCAGGCCGCATTTGCGCCCAGGAACGACTTATGTTGGTAGGCCCTAACCACCATTCAGTGCAGGAATGAGGGAAACCTGGAAAACCTCATTAATTAGGGGGGTGGTCAAATGCCAACCGGTGTCAATCTCTCACATTGACCCAAGCCAACATTCTTCCACCCTACCATACCTGCACAGAGGGCGCCAATCCTCCGTACAAGTATAGATAATCTACGGTCACCGGCCGCGGGATTCGAAACCCGGACAGTTCGACACATCGATTTAAGTACTGACGCCTTAAACCGTGCGGCTATCGACCGATCTAATTATATTTCTCTACTTTCAATTAGAGCTTCAAGCAACATAACTTCTGCCAAAAGGCAAGTTTCTAGTTGTTCAGCTATAAATTTTAATAAATTGATGGGTGTTTTAATACTGTTATACAGGGTGTCCGCAAATTTCACCGTCAACGTTTGACTGCACATTCACCACGATAAATAAAGAAGATCTACGAAAAAAAAGTTACATACAAAATTTTTGGTTTTTGAGTTACAAGCTTTCAGTTGTCAAAAATAAAATTAATTTAATTAATAACTTCATAACCCTTTTACCGATCGCGTTAAAATTTGGTATTATTATTTCTTAAAGCTTTAGTCAAATCGATATACTGGGCGATAGTTTTCTCTGGTTACCTCTCCTTTTTAGCGGTCAAAACTTTTACAGCGGTCGTATTTTTTTAAAGTGAGCAACATTAAAAAGGTCGTTTTATTTTAAAAAAATATTGTCACTTGAGAAAATCGCCTGCAGAAGGCCATTCTTGAGAAAAATGAGATTATTTGCATGTGTGTACGTTTCAGTTTAAAACTTTGAGTTCAGTTGGCGATGAAAACAAGATCTTGATTGCTATGGCTATCAGGTAATGTGATTATTCTCGTGTTTCTTTAGTATTCTCATTACTCCACACATGCAAATTATGAAAATTTACAACTCCGTTTAATTGTCTTGATATACTGCAGACACTTCATAATTTGTATGTGTAGAGTGATGAAAATCCTAAAGAAACACGACAATAATGACATTCCCTGATAGCCACAGGGAGAAAATTATCACCCAGTATATCCAAGACCAATAAATCTGAATTAATGCAGAATAGGTTTCAGTGTCAAATTTGACTGATGACTAAAATTTTCAAAATGTGACAATTTTAATAAACGTAATCAAATATGGGTACATGAGTCCATCCTAGAGAGAGTTAATAATTTTAATAATGTAACTAATACAGAGTCTAACTGTTAATAGTTACCTTCATGTAAAATATTGTCTTATACTCGACGACTTGAGTTCAAAACAACGGTTTGTAAAAAAAAACAGTACCTGTAAATGTTAACCGACAAAATTTACATATTCTATAATGGTAACTGTTTATAGCTATTACAATTCTGCTGGTATATCTTAAAGAATTTGTTGTAAAATATCGCCTTTTGAAGTCATACGTGGGATAAACCTCGAACGACGTGACTCCTGAAATATTACCATGACATGACTCGTGACACGTTTGATGATGTTATCATTCTATATATGCTATAAAAAAACATTGTCCTTTCTTGTTGAAGCGTTTACATTTGGACTAAGAATTAAAACAAAATAAAGACAAACCTCTGTAAAAGAAAGAGAAAAAAAATATCTATTTACGTATATTTCCAGCTTTGCTATTCATGTACAAAGTGGGTCGAAGTTACAAAATTTAACACCATTAAACTTTGGCCCTATTAAATAAGAAAGAAACTTGGAAGTTTCTATAAAGATATTTATTTAAACACATTTTTGAATTTACATAAGAAACTAAGCCTCTTATGCGATTGGTATTGATAACCAAGTTACCTAGTGTTTATTTTTTTTTGTAATTGTTGGAGAAACTAACAAATAAACATGACCAGTGGCATGGAAAAGCTAAAGTTGTGAAATTACCACAACGAAATCTTTTGATCTACATTTCCACATGAATTGTATGTGTACGGACATACATTCCGTTTTCTTATCTACAAATCTAATAAATTTTTAACATAATAGGTAAAAAACAATGACGACATGAAGAAATTACCTTATTAAAAAGGAAACATGACATTTTTTATATCATGATGGAAAGACTACGTCCTTCACAAAATACCCTTTTACTTTCACGCAGCATTTGATCGAACTAACAGTTTCTGTAATCCTCACAAATCCCACAAAAGAAAAACGGTTACTCTAGCGAAGAAATATCGGCTGTAAGTGAATAAAACAATACTACTCTGCCTCGTATTTGCAATTACAATGGAATTACTGGGTGTGACAACCACATTCTTGGCCATGTTTTATATCACAAGACGGATAAAAAGGAACGACAAACAAGTTATGTGAATAATACAGATTTCTTGTCGTATCAATAAACAGACGTGGATTGATTTCCATTTAATCGAAAATTGCTGCAGTTACAAAAACAAATATTGATCGATTGTTGCAAACATAAGTTTGGTTTATATCTTTTAAAGCAACAATTATTTTTTTACATAGGTATTTCTTTGAAATCGCTGGAAAATTTTCTGAAACTGGTATTTTTTTCGTACAATATCTAATTGTTTCTAGGTTTAATGAATCTTAAACTGGAAATGTCAATAATTACAGATTCAGATCCTTTTGCAAAAAGAATATTGGGAATTAGAAGAGCTAGATACTTTTTGACAAGTTGCATAACTTAAGCCGCATAATAATTCATTTTATTAAATAAATCGTATCTTCTTAGATTTGACAGTTGGTAATATACTAAAATTTACCTAATTTGTTTTAAAAATAACATTGCAATAACGATCATTCTGAATTTCATAGAAGATAAATCATTTGGGTACCTGAATTTTGTCGTAAATGTATGTAGTAATACTTTCTTCATCATTCCAAAAGGTGGTAATTACTAATAAATGGCAACTAGTAAGTGATGTAACATTATATTCGTATTCCTATATGTTTTACAAACATTTTATAATACAAATAAAGTTACAGAAGAAAGCCTTGCAAATGCTAAATATACTTATACGAAAATATTTTTTGAAATTTTTTTAAAATTGTACAGGATGTCTCAAACTCGATAGTATGGGATGGTATGGGTGAGGATACAAAAAATTTAAATAAAATTTGGGACACGTGGTGTTAAATGGGATAAGGTAAGCTTAATTTTCAATCGAAAGTATTATCTTGGGATTTGACAGAACTAATTTTTTCCTGTTTCTCTTTTTTCTAATAAACTTTTATTAGAGAAATTTTTCTGTATTATTTCCCCTTTAAAAGTTATAAGCAATATTATCGTCCTAAAGAATCTAAAAAAAATATCACATAAAAATCGCATTAGCGGTGGAAGGATCAAGTAGTCGTTGGAACATAATCGAATGTTCGTTGTTTAAAGTGAATAAATGTCGCAAAATACTTGTCATTATTCTATACGAACGTCAAATGTATAACTTTTGTGCTTACAAAATGTTTTCTCATTCAGAAATAGTTGCTATGTTGCTAATTTACGGCGAGTCACAAAAAAATTCAAGAAGAGCTTTAGAGTTATATTGAGAAAGGTATCCAGAGCGCCTCATTCCTGATCATAGAACTCTTAAAAGATTGGAGGCGACCTTGCGACGAAATGAAGATGCATTTTCTATTCGGAAAAATCAAATAAATGACCGAAGGGTAAGAAACAATGTTAATACAACTAGACTGGTCCGTTTAAAATCCCCACATTGTTTCAGCATGACGGGGCTCCACCCCAAAAGGCCAGGATTATGCAGCAATATTTAGATTTAACACTTTTTCAGTACTCTGGATTGAGCTTAATGGACTTATTCAGTGGCTATTATAGTTTTCATTTATAATTCTTTATATGAATATATTTTAGATATTTTTTGTTAACCGTGAGACATATACATATAAATAAATGAATAAAATAAGCAAATAAACTGGTATTTCTAGTTATTTAGATTTACTAAATGCTTGGTAATCGTAAAGTAAGTTTTTTCAATTAAAAATTGTGTAGATCTTTCTTCATAAAAACAACATTGGAAGTTACGAACAGCAGTTGAATTCCGAATATGCCGGGTGGGATTGTTAGACAGTGACTCATCACTTTCATCATTACATCAACGTTTTCAGTTAAAAAATGTGAAGTGTTTTTTTATATTGAACATAGAGTGTTACCACATATTTTTTTCTATGACTCTTTTCCTTATTTCTAACCATCCGAGCTCAACTTTTAACTCAACTATTTGTATTAATCATACGTTTAGAAGATTTTTTGTTACACCTGCTGTGGAAAAATTCCCAAGTCTACAAAATTCATTCAAATTCCCTTTGTTAAGTTTGATTTCTTAACCCTATTACACGCGATGTCGATTGGTTTCTAAACAATTTAAATTCAACTTTGCACATATTGTTGGAGATGAAAAGAAATACCACCCAAAAAATCCATTAGCGGTAGAAGGATCAAGTAGTCGTTGGAAAATAATTGAATGTTAGTTGTTTAAAGCTTAGAGCATATTCTACTGGAGGCAGCGTCTCAGTGGCAGAGAGTGTAGCAGAGCTTTAGAGAGAAAGAGGTATGGGAGGGTATATGCTATCTCTCTCTAGCAGCACCCGATTGCATGTCTCTCTAAACCTCCGCTACACTGTCGGCTACTGGGACACTGCCTCCAGTATTATATGCTCTAAGGTTTAAGGTGCATGAACGTTACAAAATACTTGTCAATCTAGTCTCTACATGACCTCCTGTCATTTCAAGACATATCCAATCTTTGCCTGACTTCTTTGTGGGCTGCAATTATTACCATTTCGCTGTTTAACTCATTACAAGTATTTGTGACTTTTTTCTTCCAAATGATTAATACGTATCTCGCGAAGGTGTTCTGTAAACCTTATTTTTTAAAACCCCCCATAAAAAATCGAAGGGTGTTAGATCTGGCGACTTTCCGGGCCACTGAATAAGTCCATTAAGCCCTATCCATTTTTCTGGGAAAGTGTTATCTAACACAATCCTGGCCCTGTGCGGTGGAGCCCCGTCGTGCTGAAACCATAGGTCTCTCCATAGCTACAAAGGCACATTCCCCAGAAGTGCAGGAAGTTCTTCTTGTACGAAATTTAGGTATCTAACGCTGTTCAATGTATGTTCATAAAACTAAAACCAAATTAAATGCCTACTGATACTCTATTAGAAAAATAGAGCTTTTTAAGAAGAAAAAAATTTGGATATGTGTCTTGAAAAAATATAATTGACGTCATTAGTCGTTTCTGTCAAATCCCAAAGATAATACTTTCGATTGAAAATGGAGTTTACCTCGTCCCATTTAACACGACGTGTCCTAAATTTTATTTAAATTTTTTGTATCCTCACAGTGGGCCCATACTATTGAGTTTGGGACACCCTGTACAGTTGATGTACCTATACAGTTGGTTTAAACATAATTACCATTGGTCAAAACGATATCAAACTTAAGAAGAAAGATAGAAAATAGGTAAGTAGACACATTAATTATTTCGTGTTAATAGTTTGTCATATTTCGCATAAATTATCCACAGTTTAGTAAATATCAAATTAGTTGAGCTAAACAGCGCAATTAATTTATGTAAACCAGCAACTACCGAAAAAATGGTATAGAGTTCCGCAATTCACATGTTGTAATAAGCAGGAATGTAAAACCACCTTGTAATAGATTGATTTGCATATACGAGGATAATTCTTTTGTGCGGAGACCAATGCTGCTGTCGTCGATTGTCGAAAATCAAACTTTCTCTACTTTTTCTCTCGGAATTCTGCGATGGTGAGATTTTTGGTTCAATTAAATTTTCTGCATAGTATAGAGTAATTAAATTGGCACAGGTTCATATCCATTTACCTCTAAAATGGTTATACGAGTACATTATTTTAATCGCGTCCTGAATGATTAAAGGTTCAAGAAAATTAAGCCTTAATTTTTATTTCTCTTTAAGGAGGTATATCGGGTGCTTCCTCTGTGCGTCATATTTTTTTGAATTTTATGTTTGAATCTAGATTTTAAGATATTGTTGTTGAAAGTTGTTCATTTTAACATAGGTTTATATGGCGAAGATGGACGGTGCGGCTCTTTTTTTGCCCATAACTGACAAAAAAATGTAGAAATTGTGAAACAAAACTTTTCCATAGATAGTACACAGTTTTATCTTATTTTTGAAGCAAACTAATGTAAGTTTTGAATATAATACAGCTGTATTAATTAGAAACAGAAACCAATAATTGCATTTCTGTCTGACTTGAGGATTAATGTGGCAACGTCGCAATCAGCCGACGGCAAGGAGAGAATACATTTGAAATACTTGATAAAAACGAAATTGATTTCAAACATATACATTTTTCCTAAATCCCATGTACATTGTTATCAACAATAAATTATCCACAATCAATGATTTTTTTTAAACTAGATGAATTAAAAAAGACTAGAAAGCTGTGATATATTTATTGGAATAAAAAATACAGTTGATAAATCCTTTTAATATACAGGGTGATTCACAAATTATCCAAAAAAAAATTGGGAATAGATGCGGCATGAGAAATGGAGTCAATATAAAAAATTATTGAAGGTATAGCACATTAAACAATTACATAGCTGGACAACTGTAGTCTCTAGCATCATTCGCCACGTATTCTCATCGACTCCGTATACTGAATTCGGATTTTGCAATCGTCGTTGCGATATTTACCTGTTATCTGTGGTTTTTATAATACGTTTTTAGTAGTTGGTGTCAAAAAAGGGTAGTTAATGTCAAAAATGGTTTGCGTGTACTCGGAGTTGATGGATATCGTTTTAATTTATGGTGAAGCGTTTGTGTTATGGTGATGCAAAACAACATTTGTGTTAGTTCGTAGAAAGTGAGTAAGACGGACCCAAATGTGTTTACACGTGAGTGGATAAAATTTTGAACAATTGCTGTTGCAGCATCGGGTATGTCAAATGATTTTACTATTTAAAAACACAAATTAATTTTATTAATAAATAATAAAGACAAAAGCATTTGAATTTGCCGATATAAAATAGGTGCGATAAAATTCTATTTACATATTTCTATTCTTGCGAAAGTTTTTGTCCGTTTTTATCACGCCGCCATACCGGTCACATTGTGCGAGGTCAGGTTTTACAGTGGACCAGTTTCCAGTGCCGTACAGAAGTGTATTTTTAAATCAATTTCGAACTGACCTTTTTGATTTTTTCTTTACAAAATTGTATTTGTAAGAGTCCCCTGTACATCCAGAATTTTTTTTGGATAAGTTCTGAATCACCCTGTATTTAATGGTTTATAAAAACATCGTAATCATTACCCAACAATATTTTGGGTTACATAAAGTTTTCTTTACTTGATTAATATAATTAGTAACACTTGAGATAAAAGTATTTGTACGGAATAACAAAGGAACATAAATATTTCTCAGCAAACTTTATTTCTAAAAAATTAGTTATAGTTGCAAAACTTTTGTAACATCACTAAAATAGAGATGAAAAACACGAACAGTGAGTAATAATGTAATTTCTATCACAGAACCTTCAATATTACATCCAACATTTTCTTTGACTTGGACGAGAGATGGGCGCGAGTGTCATTTCATTTCTTTAGAACTAAATTAACATAATTCTCGTTGTTTTACCAGTTCACATGATTTACGGATTTTAAATAAAGGATACAAATCTTCGCGAGGATAATACGATATATTTGCTATATATAATAATTATATTTTACATAGTTTACACAATATATTTTTGAACACGTACGCATCTTTACCCGAATTTGACGCGCAATATCTCCGATGTCCGCGGTCTGTAGATTCGCAGTGTGTACAACTGCACTCGATTATTAGCGCTGTTGCCACATCTACATAATGTTTATGCGTTCATTAAATATAATCTAAAAGTACTTAAATATGGTATTTTTATGTTGTTAATTTTCAATATGTATGTTATGTGCATATTGGGTAGATTTATTTGCTATATAGATAATGTTTATCGCAAATAATTTCAATAGAATTTAATTTTTTCAAGTTGGTAGCGGGCTTTAGTCCCATAAGAAAAGAATAGGACCCCCCCCTGCGCTCCTCACTTCCATCGGACACCGATATACCTCCTTAAGCTGACATCAATACCTGCTCGCTGTTATCCTGCCGTATAAATAAATTGCTGACAACTATTTCAAACGAGGTAAGTTTTATCAATGCTGCCAAACATGACAGCATTGATAAAACTTCAGAAGTAATGTATTAAAAGAGTTGGTACTATGTAAAGTTTATAATTATTCTAAAACGTTGTTGTTTCAATTTAAATTGAATATACAGTGGGTTGCAAAATGTTGTTCAGAGAATTCTAGAGCAGATGCTACATCCAAAAATACGAAAAAATTCCTATAAACGTAGGTCCGCAAATGCTTCGTTTTCGAAATAAAGGGTATTTAAAAAAAATTAAAAAAAAAATTTTTTATTGATAAGTTTTTATTGGAAATACACCGATTTAATACAGAAAAAATGTAAATTGTACAGTAACGTGTCCATATTTGGGACTGTGCCCATTTTTAGGCAAAGTACCTTTTTTAATTGATAATAAACGACCAATGCGTAAACAAATGTCAAAATTAAACATAATGAAATAATTTCGTAGAAAAAGTGTCAGTTGCAAATGCACGAAAGCTAATTGGGTTGCGTGATGCCTACCAAATAGCTGCTGTTATACAAACTCTGGGCACTAACGACCAAAATTGCTTCCATGTTTGTGTAAACTGTCATTAATGCTACCCTGGTGAATTGTAAAACATCTTTTTAAAGCGAATCGAGCGCTTCCTGAATTAAGTTCGCCTCGCATGATCGGAATAGATAACTCTGAGCAATTAATTATTTACGAAAATGACGTGCGGTCTCTCTTCTTCACCTCTCCCAACGCCTTGAGGGTACACATAATGCACTTTCTCTACAACAATTCACTGAATGGGCTGGATTTTTAAGAAACAAACAACAGTGCTTCTAATTTTTTAATATTATCTAAATGTTTATTAAAAAAAGTGGTAAAAAAAGATTAGATACATATTTCTTAATGTAAAAATCAAAAGGGTCTTTGGCAATAAATCAAAATTCTATTTAAAAACAAAGCTAGGTTGTAAGCTTTAAAAATTATTATATGTTTTTTGGGTCGCTGAAACCGAATCTGCAACTCATTTGGTCCCATCACGTCAGAGTTTTTTTTAACCTCAAAAAATAGCTGAGAATGGTAGAATTCAACAAAATCAACCCCGCAACCTGTTAAAACCTTATAACTCCACATCCTTATGATCCCGAACGAGCTCGACAATTCGTAAAATGATAACTCGCAACCGTAAAAATACATAACCTCAAAATTGGATGAGCCCAAAACCCAAAAGCCCAAAGTAAGCAGCGTATAAACTTACGTTATTCAGCTTCGGGGTTTTGAGGTTTCAGATTGAGGCCTTGTCATGTTTTCAGGTTGTGGGGTTTCGGGGTTTTAGGTTAAAAGGGTTTACTATTCAAAAATGAAGGTTTGTGACCTATACGTAAGTTTATTCGCTGCTTATTTTGGGTTTTTGGGTTTTGGGCTCATCCAATTTTGAGGTTATATATTTTTACGGTTGAATTGTGAATTAAATAAATGCTGTTTTTCCACGTTTTTTTATGTTTTATTGCAATAACTCTTCAACAATTTATCCGATTTTAATCTTTCAGGCGGTATTTTGTACGTCTTTTTATTGCGCATATTTCGTCTGTTGAACACTTTTCTCTAAAATCAATAGTTTTTCTAATATATCGAAAAAAATGATTTTCGACCCAAATTGTTTAAATAAAACAATGTTGCTGATGAAAAAATTGACTCACGAGATGAGACACCTTTTCTACTGCCTTCCCCTGCACAGTTCAACAATAAAATAGCGGACGTCAATTCATCGATTTTTTTAGTCCATTTACTGCTATAGCAACGCGTCTATTTGTAGTAGGTATATTGAAAACACCACTTTTCATCACCAATCACAATGTTGTAAAGAGAAGTTTTTGTCCTTTTTGACCTTCTTGATGATCGAATGTTGAATTCTGAGCAATTCTGAGCAATTTTTGGGCATCAGTCAATTTGTGCGGAGCAAATCGTGCATTTTCGATAGCCCAATTGTTATTGTCCATAGCTGTACAGGATGTAATAGTTCAACAAATATTAGATATCTGAACAATCTACAGCCATCAGAAGAATTTCAAATGCCCTTCCACAAATAAGATCCACTTCTTATTTGTGGAAGGGCGAAATGGGCGTTGACTATTAGACGCCTTCATTATAGCCATCCTTGTCTATCACATGGATTTCTATGGCTTACTTTATCGCTCTCACGTAACTTCTGATAGACCATCGGTACTTTCCTACACTGTATAGGGTTTTTATAAGCTTGGAGATGATTTTTTAATGCTAAGTAAAAAGCATTTTCTATTATCAAAATCTTTGAAACTGCAAAACGGTGCCTCAAATCAATAATAATAAAAATTGTTAAAACTTATTGACAACCTCTGGAATGGTGTTCTGTATGAAAAGAAGTGATTAATTGTGGGAGTAGTAAACAGAAAAATTACTAGTGCAATCAGTTCTGCTTAGTTTTCATTACGCAAACGTATGTATTTTATTGTTTCAAGTTTCAATGAAAATTATTTATGACTAAATGTATGGCGGTGTATTAAAAATTGGCAATAAACAAATTAAAAAGCCTCATTAATAGAATAATAATGACCTAATGGCCATGGTAATAATATATTTGGAAACTGTGAGTTAGCACAACTTTATGTACAGTAATTTATGTAAACAGCTTCAGTCGATCGATGAAGTCAGCGATTCCAAAAATGTTTCTTCATGTTATTGTGGTTAAGTCAGTACATAGGTAAAAAATATTCTATTTGCAACAAATATTTATACCAATCGAGTATTTGCATCTCAATATATTTACTATTCATATATCCTTTCCAATTTCGTAAATAACAATAAGTATCAATAAACAATTTTGTCGAAGGGATTGGTAACATAACTGACGTGTCTCTTAACAATTTCTTGGTTGAAGTAAACTTTTCTTAATTAACATGAAGCAGATAAAATTAGATTTTATGAAATTTGTGATGTTACAATGCACTTAAAGTAGCTTTATTGCCGTCAGCTACCTGTAAATACGCTTCGAGCATAACAATGACTCCTTTCCGGGGATGAAGTACGAGTATATCGTATCGTGTTCCGGTTTGAGGAAGGAGGCGCGACGTGAGAAGACTTCGAATAAGTTTCATAACGATGAAAAATGCTAACAGTTATATTAAACCTTCGGGAAATCAGGCAGACAGCACACCTCTTATTCATAACTTCCTCCGTTTCTTTGAGCGTTGCTGGGCTGCAATCGACGATATTAATCAGCGCAAAATATAATACTTGGACTATTTGGACCCCCAGTCTGGGACTCGTTAATCACAGACTCTTATTTGGTTTTGACGAAGCTAACCATGTTGACCTGAATAAACAAACCACTATCATAACAAATGGAGGGGATGATGCCAAAATAGCAAACAACAACAACGGTTACTTCAATTACAGTAGTTGGCTAGGAATCGTTGACCTGTCATTGTTGTTCTTGGGCTAGGTTCTGTAGGGACAGGCTTGCTCTACGCCCGCTTTGAGGTTAATTTCGATTCTTGTTGGTTCTAAAGACAATAGTAATCCTGAGTCATTCCGTAATGGACTCTGTAACTTCCAAACGTATCGCCGTTCGTCTCTACCGACACCTTTAATGGTGACTCTGCAGATACCCCGTCGCGACTGACTGACTCTAAAATTAAATAAACTTCCCAGAAATGCCGAGCATAATAGTTAAATCGATAATTAAAATATTGCTAAGTTGCATTAAGTTAAATCTCAGTAAATATATACAGGGTGGCGCAATAGTGTGACAAAGTTTTTTTAAAAATATTTTGAAATATATAGAGTGATGCGTTAGGATGAAGCATCTTTAAAGTAGTTTTTCTTAAATGGAACACTCTGTATATTTTTACTAATTTGTATTCTACAGAAAATTCTCTTTTTAGTGATGCCTTTGTTTTTTGTATTCGATGCGGCGATGCCAAGTTATTTGAAAAAATAAGATAATTTTCGTTGGGACAGGGTTCTGTAAATCTATCCACTGTGCAGGTACTACCAGTAATTAAGAAAAAATATTTTGTAGGCGTGCGGACAAAAGATGTGGGCAAACAACAAAATTGGACAATCTTTATAATATCGTACAAAGTGTTCTACACATAAACCCCAGTTTAGTGAATTTCGAAGGACATTTTCTCGATTTTTTTTTTAATGATACACCCGGTACATTATTTTATTTTTGGATTAATATGTTAATTACCTACAATTTTTGTAAATAATACCCTATGCCTAAAATCACTATTTCAGGGAATATTGGCACTTTTCTAGCAAAACTCTTTTAATTTTGTAAATTTTACTTTTTATTATTCTAGTAGGCCATGAGTTTGACATAAAATAACAAAATGTGCACTGTTGGTGTCAGTAGTGTAAACTGCTGGGTTGTAAGTTTAAAAATACTTTAAAATGAACTTTTCTCAAGCAGAAATGGTTGATATGATTTATGTATGCAAGTAATAAACATACTTTATTAGCAACACGAATTTATCATCAACGCTATCTACAGAGAAGACAACCCAGTGTATGAATTTTTAGAAAAGTAATGGATCGTTTTGATCATTCCGATACTGTCGCTTATTGTAAAAATGTTAGGAAAAAAAGAACATTCACTGAAGTAAAAGAATTAAACGTTCTTTTGGTTGAAAGAACTGAAGACCCTCATATTAGTCAACGAGAAATTGGTATTCAAATACACATTGGAAGAACATCTGTTCAAAGAATATTAAAGGACAATAAAATGCATCCATATACCATGTCCAATTATTGCAGGAATTAAGTGAAAAAGATTGCAGAAGACGATTAGAGTTCTGCGAGTGGGCTCAAAATAAAATTACAATAGAACGCGATTTTACAGATTTTGTCCTTTTGTCCAAGGCGACCTTTCATAAGAATGCTAAAGTCAACCGATAATTTTCATTATTTTGCCACAGAAAACCCGCATTTTGTGAGAATGCACTCACAAAATGATGGAATTTAAATTTAACGGAAGACACTTTGAACATTTAGTTAGATTAAATTGTTTATTTAGTTAGTACCTACTTATATTTATTTTCTTTTTATACTAAGTATTAATTTATTACTAACACTTCTTCGAGTCTGTTCATTTGTAGTAACTCCTTGTTCTTTTTAAATTTTGTTAAAATCTACTTTTAGTCATTAAATTTTGCATTTTTCGGTTGTTTGATTAACTTACTGACTTATTATTTTGAAAAAAATATACATTATCTACCCGGCCTGACAACTTTTAAAGGTATTTTTGATTTTCTATGGTTTTTATCGATTTCTTCGTAATTATCATCCATCAAGTTAGACAAAAATAATTAGGTTAACAATTTTAATTTTGTTACTGTTGGCGGATAAACGATACATTATAAATTTTGTTATTTGATGACTGACTCATGGCCTAATAGAGTAATAAAAAGTAAAATTTGCAAAATTAAAAAGGTTCTGCTAGAAAAGTGTCAATATTTCCGAAAATAGTGATTTTAGGCATAGGGTATTATTTACAAAAGTTGTAGGTAATTAACATATTAATCCAAAAATATTTATTTATTTATTTTTTATTTATTTATAAAGGCTAGTGTTACATACGCATAAAATTGTCTACCCGCGTCCAAAAAAAAAAGAAAGTGGTAAATAACAATACACATAATGATAGCAATCAACTAATTGTTATACAAATATACATAAATAACATATAATTAAAATAAATAGGATAAACGACATACTACCTGTAAGATTAATGATAACATTCATATTCGAGCTACATTACTGTCAATAAAATCTTCAAAACTATAAAAGGCATTTTTTATTAAGTATTTTTTTTATCCTCGATTTAAAATTATTTTCATTAAGAATTTGAATTTGGTGAGGTATTATGTTAAAAAATTTGATGGCCCAATAATTATTAAATAAAATAATATACCGGATGTTTCATTTAAAAAAATCGAGAAAATGTTCTTCGAAATTCGCTAAACTGGGGTTTATGTGTAGAACACCCCGTATAAAATTATAAAGATTTTGCTATTTTGTTGTTTGTTCACATCTTTGGTCCGCATGCCTACAACATATTTTTTCTTAATTACTGACACTTTGACACACCATTGGGCCACCCTGTAGGTGGCCCAATACTGAATACTGAATTTGTAAAAAAATACTATAACAACGCCTACGTGGATTTGTCTCTACACAATTTCATATCGTGTCCTAATTCAATTACCGCTCTATAATATATAGTGTATGTTTTATGGCATGCAAAAAAGAATAACTTTATACACTTGTAGGTATCTGAGATAACTATTTACTTAATTACTTTTAGAATGGTACATAATGGTGTAATATAGTAAAACACTCAAGTCATCAAATCGTTTTTCGCATTTAGTCTGTTTTGGTCAAAGAGAGCAAAGTCTTGCATCATTCCTTGAAATTTACGTGGCGGAAAAAACGAACTTACAATATATCCTTTTTCGACGTAATGATATCCAGTATGCTTCACTAACTATTGACTTTAGACGTCTGTTTCATTTCATTTATCGCTACTTTTTGAACAGTCACATAATTACTATTTTATGCGTTCCCCAGATGATGATTCTCATTTTTATTGAACGGCCAATAAAATAAAATCGACTTGCGGTTTCCTACAAATACCAGCTCCACCAAAAAAAAAAAAAGCTCATCGGTGAAGATACTGGTTTTAAACTCGTTAGAAAGTTGCTTTAGATGTAGGTATTAATACAAAAATTTCAATGTCAGAGGCGAATCATTCCAAATTAAACGCACCTTCACACCACCGTTCAAGAACACGTTGGGCAATTTCGGATTTTATTAAATTTTACATAGGCAACGTTATTTTCAAGCGTTAGTGCTCTTCTCTGTAAATAAATTATAACTTTCATAACGCGCATCCTTGATATTTCATGCCTTAATATTCAAATGTCAGAATTAATTTTAAACAAACTGAAGAAGATTCTGTTTGTAAATTAATTACAATGGGTGTTACATAATTGTGTGTATATTAGTTGGATACAGGCAACGATCAATTTTCAATTTATAATTTCTCAATATTAATTGAATCCAACTATTAATAGGTTATAATTTCATATTCAGTAAAAAAATAAGCTTCAAATTTCACTAAAAGTGATTCCACACTGACGAGTATAAAAAACATTTTTCCCAAAAATGCTAAAATGTTAAAACAGCTTTATTATAGAGGCTGTCTTACGGTGACGGACCATTAGAATATTTCAGACTACTGCGATTTAAATTTTGAAAATTTGGGCCCTGGGGGTTTACTCTTTAAATAAAATAATGCCATTGTTCCATTGTTGTAGCACTTCCGGTTATACTAGAAATCACTTGCTTATTTTAAACGGAAATATTGTATATTATTCCATTATAGACAAGATAAATTAAAAACAAGTCAAACACGTTAAAGCTTCCATGTATCTTAATTTAACCGTTTTCAAAGATAATCGACATTTTATCGAAATTTTTACAGATGAAAGCGTTTCGAAAATTCTTTATATCTTTCTTTGTTCCGGAAGTTTTCACTTGCTTTTCGGAACACAAAAAAAACATAACCTTCCACTATCAAAATCACCTGAAGAAAATTATAGAAAGCAAAAAGTGGCCAAGAGAAAGTGTTCTTCTTTTTTCAATACCTATCACCTCAAACAAGGCTGAAATGAAATAAAAACGGATTTCAAAAATTTCGTTTTTTTTCAAATATTTCGAAAACTAATTATGTTAGCTTTGATTTTTTAGAGGCGTAATGTTAGTCCCCTGATTACGCAACTTTGCCCCCACTTAAGCTAGTTTGTATCTCTTACCGTTTTAGAGATCCCTGTAGTTAGAAGCGAATTTGTAACAGTCTGTATATGTGTTGACACTTTATTTTCTGTTTAAAAAATTACTCTTAATTATATGCGTGTTCCTTTTGATTGACACTAATATATTTTACCCCATTCAGATGATTTTTATCACATGTTAATGTGTATATGATCTACTTAGGTTGTTCACTGGAATATACAATGGCATATAGGACGTTATTTTTCTCTGCTTGTTTGTGTACATTTTTGTATTACTTTAATTTTTTATCTTCTTATCTTGATTTTCCAAATTTTTTCCTTCCTTGTTTTTTTGTATTATCCTTGTTATATCTTCGATATAACTAAAAGTTCACAACTATCTGTTATTTTTACTATTCTTAGATTTCCCTAATATGTCATATATATCATATTCAGAAGGCACTCAAAAGAAATTTCCCTCAATTGACGAAATATTCCAAGTTTTTTGCTAAATATACGTTTGGCCAGTTAACATATTCATTCTAATCACATCAACACAGTTCGCTAATCTACATATTTGCGTACTTTTTCCCGAAGAAAACAAAACGTTTACTTTTCGATAACAGGCCGTGGAAAATTAATAACTGTTGCGAATTAATAACGACTCTTTAATTATCTAAGTAACATTGGCAGTTCAACGATTTGGTACATTCACTTTTACAAATCAATCTTCTTAGTAGAACAGAATCGATAAAAAGTTGGTAGGTCCCGAGTTAGTTTCAAGTGTGTTATTCTGATACAATTTACTTTTCTTTTAAGGATAACATTGCGTAGACCAGTATATTCAGAATAAGAACATTAAATATGTATTTGGTTACAAGGTAAAATAAATATAAATGCAAAAGTTTATAGTACTACACAATACACATATAGAAAAAATAATTACAATGTATTTTTATTTTAACACAGAACAAAATTGACAAAATATTTGTAGGTCTTAATCTAAATGGAACAAAGGAAAAGGGCTGATTTTAAACGCAGCATAATCATCAGTCGATCCAATTATTTAAAGAATAAGTAATACAAAAGAAAAATCAAAATTTTAAATAGTTTGTTGGCTATCGTAAATCTGGGTTTAAAACTTTTAAAAGTAATTTTACAAATAAAAGCAGATTTGTTTTTTATCATGGAATAATCAAATTTATTTTTTGTTTAATTTACCTACTCCCAGGTAAGTAATGTACGACACCTTGATGATCATTCAAATTATATACTGTATAAGTTACCTACGTTGACATCGAACCTTGAATTCATTGAAATTTTAAACGAAAATACGAGCTTTGCGAGGTATGAAGGTTGAAATAGCTTTAGTTGTAGAATACCTTTCTATACATTTATTATTTGCTTGAGAGTTCATTGAATATGATGTTGAATGTATCTGAATTGCCTCAGGGTGCTTATTTTGGGCCCCTTCTTTTTGTTTTAATACAATGCTTAAGCAACTGACTATTTATTTAATTTTCCTTCAATGATTTCAAAATAAATATCTACCTGAAATGTCAAATGTACTGTAGATTAGTATCGACTCTAGACTATCTTACAACAATGTGGTACAAACACTTATTATTGCGAGGAATAATAATAAAAGAACAGTATCTAGGTACTATACAAACAAATTTTTAGCTCTTTTAAACCTTTGCTATATTTAGAAGAACCTTATTCCATAAATTAGAAGGAGGAACATTAAAAACAAACGAAATTTTAATTACTCCAGTAATCAAGCAGCTTTAAAGACGATGAGTTTGTACCAGACCAAATCTGTTTGGTATTGAATTGTGTGTGTGCTTTGTTAAGACTACTAGAACACGAGGGACGTTGATACAATGGAAAAACTGATGAGTTAGCCAGACGAAACTAATCTAAAAAAGTCGAATATGCATCTGAAACTCTTAGCTGCGTTATTAGGTCACTCATCTACGAATATGTGAAAGATACCGAGCAAAAATTATGGTACATCCCATAGGCAAAGAAACATACCAGGAAATTCTTAATTTATGGTGGAAATGGTGAATCCACATTTACAATCTACAATCAGTAGAGAGCAACATATTGGAGCAATTTTATCAACAAACTTAAGAAGCTACTATGGGTTCACTCTAGTCCCTAGCTTTAGCAATTATCTACAATGGAGTCATCAAGTCTAAAATCAGTGTTGGTTCAGATATGCTGATGATACATTCATGACAACACAGAAGTATTCCTGAACCATAACGAAGGAATACATCCGCATATCAGGTAATGGTAATTTAAGAAACTGGGCACAGTTTAGGGAAAACCCACTCACACAGATATCTATCTGAATTTAGTCTTATCATCACTCAGCCCAGAAACAAGATATTGTCAACACATTAGTTTATAGAATCAAAGTACCAACTACTAGCCATAATGTTTAGTCATTCGATCTGTTCTTAGAGAAAATAGAATTTGGATACGACTCATCTGCAAAAATCAAAGAGCAGAACGACGCAGCGGATATAAATATCAACCAGAGGATTTAATATCCAGTTTTAGAAAAGAGAGAGATAAGTCTCTCGAAACCTCAAGAAGTCTAAAATGACATTACAGTCAGTTCATAAATTGTCCAACTAATGTTCATATTGAGAAGATAAATACGTGAAATTTTAATTATCCGCCAAGTACTGATCAATTGATATCAATTAAACGTAACTCTGATTAAGCTACAAAAGCAGACAGCTTTTTGTAACAGCAAAAATTGTAAAATTTCATTAAGTTTGTAGTCAGGCCATTTCTATTCTTCTCTCTTTTAGGCAGAAAATCAGAATTTAACTTGCAGCAAGTGAGATAGTGAAGTACTAGAGTTCTGAAGCAAAACAGGATCTAGTAATAAATATGAAGACCTCAACGAAGATCATGTGGATTTTGGTCAAGAATAATGTTTTTTTATCCAAAGTTGTTGTGGTGTTTTTCAAGCTTGGGATTCCAAACCGGTTTGAATTTCCTTTTCATTAGATAAAATAGAGAACACTTTCGGGCAAATACGAAGAACACATTGTTTTTGAGTATTCTTTCTTCGTATTACAT
Organism: Anoplophora glabripennis; assembly: GCF_000390285.2. Lineage (NCBI taxonomy): Eukaryota > Metazoa > Arthropoda > Insecta > Coleoptera > Cerambycidae > Anoplophora > Anoplophora glabripennis. The sequence continues at coordinate 111,717 of NW_019416383.1, read as the reverse complement.
GTTTCCATAATTCGATTCAAGCAACTACTAAAGTGGTTCAAATTGATCAATGGACACAGTGAATTTATTCCCAGTCCCTAAACGATGGTGATTGTAACTGCCGGAAAAAAAAATAAATCACGAACTGTCATCTGAAGCAAATCAAAACATTCTACCTAGTCCCTTTTTACTTTCTTAACTCCAAGGGGAGGGAGGTTACTGAGTAAATTGCCACCGCCTCAGCCAGTATCCCTACAACAAATCGGAAAGTGCACAGCACCAGCCGGTCCTCCAGCACCGACAGTCCCGCGTTCCCAGAATATTTCCCAAAACTACAAAATCATCCACGAACCGACTCACAAAAAAAAAAACACGCGGTTTTGCAAAACGCTGCGGCCAAGACACGGGGTAAGAGTTGACATATAAAAGGCGGGCGGACGGTGGTAGGCCGACTACTCTCGGCCGCAGACAGCGAAAGTTGCCCCGCGAAGTTACCGATTGTGCAGTCTCGGACATGTGGCGTTGTGATTGAGTGTAAGGTGAGACTTCCACAGTGACACAGTGTTGTTCCCAGTGCGGCTCTCAGCGGCGATACTGCCGCCCTCGCTCACTTCTTTCTTCTTCTGCTGCCAGGCCCGCAGTTATATAATTTCCAGACGATTTCCTCGCAAGGCTCTACTATGGCGAACGGATTCATCATGTAAGTGGACCAGATTTTTGTCTTTTTGCCTTCCATATTGAACGCTCGCTTTCGGGTAGAGAAAGGAAAGCGCTTTGTCCTTGCGCATTTCGAAAAAAAAAATAGAGTAAGTGAGATAGAAACCATAAATTGTCGTGTCCAAAAAAATGCTTCCATATGACAAGGACTTTAGCGAAAATTTGGAAAATAAGACAAAGAAAAATCACAAAAGCAACAAATAAAGAAAGCTCTCACATTTCCTTGTGTAATCATTAGCCAAATCCAAAAATTAGCGAATCCCATTTGTCACAATACATTGCTTCACTGGAATCGTATTGATTTCTCTCTTGGTAGTTATTTTGAACTATAACATGAGCTTAAATATTTTCCCAGCTTTCATATTGTTACAATCGAACTGGACTTACCCATTCAGATATTCATACGTTCGATTGTTTTTATATGAGATTGGCAATTCCAGTAACTTTCTATAATTTAAATATTCGGAAGCAATTATTAGGTAAAAGCGGTCTGCGTTTCCGATTTTCTATGAAACGTGATTCTCTCTCTTTCGCATAATTACGAAGATTCGATTATTTTTTTGTTGTTTATTAATTTGCTTCCTCGGTAATCGACAATGATATTGGGTTGTCCCGTTTTTAGGACTACTTAAATATTGTTAGAACTACAGCGTGTAAACCTTGTCGGTAACTAAAAGTAAAAGCTTGCGTGTAATTTGAAAGTAATAACCTGTTTTGTCGACTTGGTGTTAGTGCTTTTGATTGATTTTTTTCGTTTTTATCCTTGAAAGTTAGTTTTGGTGATTATTAGGCTTGCCTTAATTTTAATAAACGTGGACAGAGTATTTAGTTAATATAAAAGCTACACAATTTATCTTTTATCTTAAGTATTAAAATAAAACGTAACGTTTCCGCAAGGTAAAACTTCAAGACCTTAATTTATTACAAATATGTAGTGAACTCATGTGACTACTTTATTTTTATTCAATAATCCTGAAATCTCATGATTAACATATTCTAAGCGAAATTTTTACATATAAGGTTAAAGCTGTACGAATTATGTCACAATATGCATAAATTAACGGGTTGCATAATTTTTATTATTAACAACACACGATTGAAATTCAAATTTGAATTTTATACCTACTAGTATAGTTCCGAAATAATCCGCTTTGCTAAACTTTCAAATAAATTTTAACCGATACGTTTCTCATATGTAGAATTAAATATTTAACAATAAATAACATTGTTGTGTAATAAATGTAAAATAACAAGCAGGTAATAGGTTTCTAATTAATAATATATAAATATGCTGGGAATTATAATACCAAAGTTGAAACTGCTTATGTAAAGGTGGCGTTACATAGGTTAGACCGTTCATTATGTTACCAATAGAATTCATTATTAATTGATGTGAAACAAAAAGGTTAAGTAGTATATTATTATTCTCTTTATTGCTAAGAGAAATTAATAGGATGAATTAAAATAGTTCGAATTTAAAGATAGATAACAAAGAAGTCTATGAATAAAAAATAGATTTAGATTTTTCCTGAAGATGCTACATAAGTAGATAAAATGTCTTTAAACAACAAATTATTGAAAATGGTAACATGAAACTTTGCCTTTTTACTTGCAAGGTACACTTAAATCATTATCCATATATCTTATTGATAATGAAATAAAGGTACGTTATAAAAAATATATATGCGCCTACGCGAGAACTTAAACACTTTTTATACTAAGAGTCAAAGCAGTTTATTATCCTCACTCTTTATCGAGTTCGATATCCATCTTAGAATTAAGCAAATACGAGAGACATACAAATCTCTTCAATATTATTCTGTTTAACATATTTGGTTAACAAAAAATAGTTGACATAACGTCGATATGTGTTTTGGGTGGGAGACTACAATAGTCGCATAGACAACGAACTCTTACGTGCTTAGGCACATATTTAATATTTATTTTTTTTTTGCAAATTTTATTATGTCAATATCAGTATTGCACATACGCTCCAGCCAAATCCAAACAAATTATCCAATGGACGAAAGTAGAAATCCAACGAAAATGTCAAAGGTAGTTGAGCAAATAGAAAAAAATTATTTACATTTATTACCCACTTTCACAATATTGCTTACGTGTTACGTTCAAATTTTTTAAATAAATGAAACCTATCTGCTAAATTGGATACAAAGGTCTATAACCTTTTTATGAAACCAGAAGACAAATGCAGTAATGTAGACATTATATTACTTAATTTTCATAAGGTATTAAACGCTATTATGTTACATTACGAGTGATATTGTGATAAATTTATATGAATGCATAGCTGACCTATATTTTCTATACTATATGCATAGTTTGTGTGATCGATTCGGTCTCATCCTTTGATATTTACTTAGCTGCATAAATAAGGTAGAGGTGTAATTATCATCAAGCGTGATTTAGTTGGATATATTCCTACCTATAAGTTAAGGAGGTATACCGGGTTTACTAAAATGCACAGATGTACTTGAAATTTATATAGCGTATTACCCAGTGCTCCCTCTGTGCGTCATATTCTTTTAAATTTTTTTTTGTAACTAGATTTTGAGATATTGTTGTTGAAAGTTGTTCATTTTAACATAGGTTTATATGGCGAAGATAGACGGTGCGGCTCTTTTTTGCCCATAACTGAGAAAAAAATGTAGAAATTGTGAAACAAAACTTTTCCGTAGATAGTACACAGTATTATCTTATTTTTGATGTAAAACTAATGTAAGTTTTGAACATAGTACAACTGTATTAATTAGAAACAGAAACCAATAATTGCATTTCTGTCTGACTTGAGGATTAATGTGGCAACGTCGCAATCAGCTGACGGCAAGGAGAGAATACATTTGAAATACTTGATAAAAACGAAATTGATTTCAAACATATACATTTTTCCTAAATCCCATGTACATTGTTATCAACAATAAATTATCCACAACAGATTATTTTTTATAATGTTTTTAAAAAACTAAAATAATTAAAAAGGCTAGGAAGCTGTGATATATTTATTGGAATAAAAAATACAGTTGATAAATCCTTTTACTATATTTAATGGTTTATAAAAACATCGTAATCCGTACCCAACAATATTTAGGGTTACGTAAAGTTTTCTTTATTCGATTAATATAATTAGTAATACTTGAGATAAAAGTATTTGTATAGAATAACAAAGGAATATAAATATTTCTCAGCAAACTTTATATCTAAAAAATTAATTATAGTTGCAAAATTTTTGTAACATTACCAAAATAGAGATGAAAAACACGAACAGTGAGTAATAATGTAATTTCTATCACAGAACCTTTAAAATTGCATCCAACATTTTCTTTGACTTGGACGAGAGATGGGCGCGAGTGTCATTTCATTTCTTTAGAACTAAATTAACATAATTATTTTCTCGTTGTTTTATAAATAAAGGATACAAATCTTCGCGAGGATAATACGATATATTTGCTATATATAATAATTATATTTTACATAGTTTACACACAATACATTTTTGAACGCGTATGCATCTTACCCGAATTTGACGCGCAATATCTCCGATGTCCGCGGTCTGTAGGTTCGCAGAGTGTACAACTGCACTCGATTATTAGCGCTGTTGCCACATCTACTTAGTGTTTATGCGTTCATTAAATATAATCTAAAACTACTTAAATATGGTATTTTTATGTTGTTAATTTTCAATATGTATGTTATGTGCATATTGAGTAGATTTCTTTGCTATATAGATAATGTTTATCGCAAATAATTTTAATAGAATTTAATTTTTTCTAGTTGGTAGCTAGTTTTAGTCCCGTAAGAAAAGCATAGGACCCCCCTGCGATCCTCACTTCCCTCGGACCCCGATATACCTCCTTAAGTAATGAATGTTGTAAATTAACAACAGCAAGACTGAAAAAAAACTTTAATACCGATAAAATCATATACCTATTTCTTCAAATTTTGCAATAAGTAGAATTCGAAATTCAAATTTCTGTCAATCAAAATTGCAGGTACTATCATCATCACTTCTGTGCTCGTTGTTACTACAAAGTGACATTGAAGTTACAGATATGGCATTTAGCGGCAATTAAAATGCTGTAATATTTTGTAACGTACCAAGAACTGGGATTCTGTGAATAATATAAGACGTTCAATGAAGAACACTTGCATTTTTCGCAATGTTGTCATCGTTACCTTAACCTTTTAATGCTGTAAAGTAAATGTAGGTAATCAATAAAATGGAGGAGTCATTTAAGTATCGATAATCTTCGATGCCTTGGACTTAATTCAAAATGTTTTTGCGTTAATATTTTTCAGAATATATTTCGAAATAATACCTACACGTTTTAATAAACGTTAAGGAAAATATTTTTATAATATTACGTTTTTTATAAGGACAAGAACAACTCTTTTTACATCCTGTGATAGATGAAATGTTTTTATCAATCAAGTGTGCATTTTTTATAATATTTATAGATATTTAACTGTTCATAAGATACCCTTTAATATCGTGTGTTGAAGGTAACGAAAATATTTTACAAATTTGATAACTTCAGTTATTTCTTTTTCTGTATGTAGGTGAGATATAACCAAAGTATGCATCATATTTTAAATGTCATTGCTACATGACGATAGATCGAAACAGATCTATATCGATGTTGCTGACGAAAGATTTAGTAGTTTACTGGATAATGGGATGTAATCTAAATCTAGAGGGGGTATTTAACCCGCAAAGTAATTGTTTCCCACAATATTATTAGTTAAAAAGATACGTTTTCTTAAAAAAAATTGATTGGTATGCATTTCCATCTCCTTTAAGAGGTAATGCTACAGGCAACAGTTCAATATGACTAATCGCTTGAAGGTAAATTTCTAATTGAACAAAAAATTTCAATTTCGATCGAACGGAACAAAAATTGTTTAATTTCACAACGGTTTTGCTGAACTACATTGCACAAGTGTAATATAACAAAATGTCTGTGTTTCAAGAAACAAACATTTAATTGTCGGAAAAAAAACTGTATGCAAACATATTATCGATTGAATAACAATTTAAAAAATTGCTACATTGTCCTAAATTTTACCAAAAATTGTTGTCGGTGTGCAGGACCGAATATTTTGTTAGACAAAAAAAAATAAGATAATATTGTATAGGGGAAAATAAAATTGTATAGTTTACATTAATGTATAATGTTTTGCAGCGGTTGACATTCCTAAACTCTTGCTAACTATTTGTTTTGTGAAATAAACAGTTGAGAAAGTTTATTCTATAAATACGGATGAAGCAACACATTTTTAGAGATTAGTAATTACAGAAAATTATTTTACTTTCAGTTCACTTCAAATTTCGTTTTTTGTGATTTTTTTCAAGATTCTTTTCTTCCGAATATGTGGATGCATACAGCCCGTACGATATTTGTTGAGATAGAATTCCAAGAAACCATAAGTCAATAAAATTCTGGTTTCGGAACCACTAACAATTTACAGTGGCATGAGCGTGCCTTGAAATTTTCCGTCGATGTCTTTCTACCTCGTGTGTCGAATGCGGTTAATTTCAAGAAAGTAACGCAGGGGTCTTCTTGGAAAAATATCCACTTCATTTTCAAAATTTCAAATATCAATATAATATGTTGTTCCTTATATTCTAAAATTATAACTATCGTTTTATAGATATGTTGGTTTTAAAGTATGTACTTGTTTTTTTTAAATACGTTTGTCTTGCCCTATAAGATATTTCTTGCGTTCAAACACGTAGCGACAAACCCATATCCTTTTGTTGAGAGGTGCCAGCAAAAATCCAAGTCAAATATGAAGTAAAAGTAAAATCCTTGATCGCATAGCAAGGAGTTCTAAGGTACCTCGAGTTACGTTCAAACGTTTATCTAATAATAAGCTCTATTATACAGAAGATTGGTTTGCCGTGTAATTATGTTAATCTGAGCTGTCGCAATTAAATATACAGCTACTGTTACTTACAAAACAAATGACTGTTTTGCAGGATAAAGTGTTTAAATGATGTAAATAAGAGAAAAAGGATAAAATAAATTCGATGGTCGTGCTTCAATGACCTTAGGTCAAAGAACTTCAGAACCTTTTCTGTTTTCCTTTTTTGTTTAAAATTTTATACCGTATAATGCTATACTAGACCTACATTTGTTGTGTAATTTTTCTAAAGATTTCTTAAACGTACTTTTTTTAACTATTTGAAACGTCAAAACTGATCTACATTGACCCCCTTCTTTACTTAGTAACTAAACCAGATGATTGAGTCCAAGGCAATCTGTGACTATTTGTGTACGAAGTACCGCCAATCGGAATCACTTTATTGTTTTTTAAATTATTCTGATCAGGTGCACTTATATTTAGGCTACTCATAAGCAATAACAGTTAGATAATACTTCCTGTATAAACAATACGTCAAGTATCTGTCTAAGGGAAATTGGAGCAAATATCTTTCATGTTATAATGTTTATACCATAACAGATAAATTCCTTTATATGATGATTAATTGACTTGATTGGGTAAAAATCTGCAAAAACTTACCTTCCTTGTTAAAATTATGTAATTCCTATTAGACTCTGAAATCGTCAAACGGTTTTCTTTATTTTGTTATTTAACATTAACCCAATCTATTGGGAGAGTATGGTATTGAGTTTAGAGGTTTCAAGATCAAATTAAAATGCGAAAAAGTACTTTTTCCCCAAACTGCTTCATTTTATTTGCTAAGTTTGAGAAATATACCAACAATACATCTTCTGAATACAACTTAATGTTTTTTCTTTGCACCAATCCATAAAACGTTGGTAGACACATTCATATATTTCTCGAGATTTCTTTGGGCGAAGATCTAAAGAAACCTTTTTCGCACACTCCAGTATCTCTTCAGGCACAACTAAATCTTCATTAGATTCCATTTTTACAGAGTTTTCAGCAAATTGAACCACAAACAATCACAAATGAACTCAATTAGTAGTATGCCGACTACTGTTTGACAATGTATCCATTATTATCCATTCGATATATCCTACTTACCTACTTTGCTTTATTATCCAAATTTGGTTTGAATAATTTCAAAGCACAAATTAATAATTAAATGCGGGATTTGGGTTGGAGAAAAAAATAGTACATTTTATTCAGATTAAAAGTATATTTTTTGTCTCGCAATTTTGTATTGCCACAAAAGTAACACTTTTCAATTTTTTACGTAGTTTACTGTGAAAAAAAAGCTTTCATTGCATGAAAAATAAAGTAAATTTTCATTCAAAATTAACACAATTTTTTGTTTGTTGTTTGTTGTACTGAAAACTATTTGTTAGCTAAACAAACCTTATATAACATTAACTTTTGAGGTAGCTTGCTAAACTGAGTGTGCCATATTGGTACACGGTAATCATCTAATAATAACTAAAATCGATTCTTGATTACAACTAAGTAAACGTACCTATTTGTTTTTTTTTCTTTATTTTTTGAGTATTTTGACACTTGTGACAAAATTTTAAATTAATAAAATAAACCCTTACGCCAAAAGGAACATTCAAGGGTTATTTTTATGGAAACAGTTTTGCCTAACCAAAAAATCTCACACTGAAAAAAGTGACAAATACAAAACATAGTACAAAAAACATATCACTTTGTTTAAAATGATGTTTTTACTTTAAAAAGTTATTGACGCTTCGAAAATTCATCTTTTTCGTCTTCTAAACTATTTTGACTTTTCGTTTTAGTTGCTTTCACAGTTTGCCTTTGTCCGTATCCATAACTAGATATACCATGTGATGTTTTTTCTACTTACTTCATCTTTTATATTTTTCTGTAGCAACCAAGGATCAAGTTCACAAAATAACTTGATACACATAATTTTTTTTTAATGACCATTTTCCCAAGCGTGATCGCAAATTCTCGTTTTTATAATATAATTTTTATGTTCATCTAATCTAATATTCACAGGTCGAAATCCAACATATTATTTAATGCATTCAAAATGCAATTTTTTGAAAATCATTATTTGGGTGCGTCTTTGACAATAAACTCAGCAAAGTATTAGTTGTCTGAAAAACTGTTCTAATGTTAAATTTGTTACCTATTTTCCTTAATTTTTCCGTTAGTACAAAAATATATGGAATCTTTATTATGGATGTAATTTCTCTTTGCTGTCTAACAGAATTTGTCTTCCTTTCAATATTCCTAGAGACAGTTTCAACAAAATTCTCAGGGATTGATTTTATTAGTACATTTTTAATCAATTTCAATTCATTATTAAAAATTTCATTTCTTCCTGAAATTAATTTGGCTCTATCATACAAATATTTAACTGCACCTTTCTTTATATCAGTATGATGATTTGAATTAAAATTTAAACCCAATGTTGTATGTCAAAAAAACTTAGTTTTTAAATTAGTTGCACAAATAACTGTTGGATTAACAAGTTTCAAATGTTATGTCTAATCTGTCTAAATGTGTCCTTAAGTTTACCTCTACCCATGTAAAATTTTAATGTTTTCAAACATTAGAACTATATGATCCTAAATTTGAAAGTTTTTACTTTTTTTTTCAATTTAAATGATTGACAATTGTTGGTTGAAAATTTCTAAGAGAAGTCGCTCTCCTTCTGTCTGGCTCCATTCCAGAGTGTCCACCAGGTGTCAGTGGCTCTTAAGCTCGTTGGGCGAGGCCAAGGAGAGTGAAAGACGGAGAAATTGGTCATTCAAGGTCACCACGTGACCTTACGCAGAAGAAAGTGATTTTGAGACGCGTGTTTCTTGCCCTTGGCTACCGCTTCATAAACTGGCATGAAGCCCAGCTTTGTTAATTTGGAGAAATAACAGTATATCTACACTACATATAGATATACGAAGAGAAAATATCACATTTAAGCTTATATGTAAACAAACCTGAAGTATTGAGAACAAATTCTTATTAATTGATTTAAAATTTGTCATTATGCAAATGAAAACAGCTTTAATACAATTAATTTTAACATTTTTAATTGGTGTTATAGGACCACTTGATACCAATAAAGCACACATTAGTTATTTTCACACATTTTGACACAGTTTGGAATACTGTACCAGTGGCATTTAAACAGATTTCATAAATGTGAAGATGGCATTTCGCATGAAGAAGATAACCTTTGCATTAGGCAAGACCTAAACATGATTTTTGTGTTATTAGAAAAAATACTTTCGACTGAAGCGAGGCAGTTCTCGATTACGAAATGAAATTATGAAATATGTGTGCAGAATGGAGCTGCTTGAGATTAGTTAGCTGTTGTACTGAAAGTTTTGAAAAAAACTGTACACGATTTGATTTCAATACAAATATGAAGAAGTTGACTGTCAAAATTTAAACATTATGTGAAAAAAGTTGATGTTTTTTTTTACTTTAATCAACTTAATAATGAAACACATTTTGTAGGACTTTAGAATTTTTTTATAGCTACATTTAATTTGATACTTTTACGGATAAACTAATATAAAAAAGGTATGGGTAAAATTGAATGATAGTAGAGTTACGCTAAAAAGAGTTCAAAGTTTAGCATAAATTTTATGGTACATAGAATTTTTATTTTTGTATTTAACTAATTTTATTGTAGGACTTGTACTCTGCTGACTAAAGCCCCATCCTGCATTGAATCGCCAGACAAAAGTAATATTAACTTTTTTAATTAATTTTTCTGATTTTGTATGTATTTGTTGGAGAATATTCTGATGTCTATTACATCGTATTTTCAAACACTAAAACTTATGTGTACCATTTGATAACTATTGAAAATAAGATTATAAAGACAGACCGATCTTAATAAAATAATCAATGAGGTTCAATTTGTTTAATTATTCTCTTTTATTATTTGATATATAATAATTCTGCTTGCGTTTTAGAAAGTTCATATTAACATAAATCTGAATTAATAAGGAAATATCTACGTACTAATGAAGTAGTGTAAAAAGTAATCAGTCAAGCTTAAAGTTCAAAAATTTTTTCCTACAATAAACAGCTATTTGTTTTAGATAAATATTGTTTATTACGAAATTATTATTAACTTTGAAATAAGTAAATTTATTAGTTTTAGTCTATGGTGGCCACAAATCTCATTATAGCTTGAGATTAGTTACATTATTTATCCACTACCAATACGTTTCAAAGTATTTAGAGTTCCATAATATTTCAACAATGCGCATGGTCATTAACTGATTCATTGAAAATAAGAGCTGGAGTTGTTACGTCACTTGCAGAAAAATATGAGCGTATTTGTTTAGAGGTGGGGGCATTCTTCACATTTCTATAAATGCAATTGTTTCTGTTACTATGTCAGCAAGTGACATCTATACGCAGAAGCTAGCATACCAAATTTCACTTAAATTGGACAAAACGTTTTAGAGATATTTAAAAATAAATTAATTTTTTCCACGCCATCTAGCGGCTAAAACGAAGTGATTTCGTATAGGTGTAAGTTGTAGTTAAACACCACATTTTAGAATCTTTTAGTCTAGACTCACCTACTCTGTGTCGATTCATCTGCGAACGCCCTGTATTTATTCTTCAGTACTGCCCTCAATTGTTTCTATAAACGTTTCACAAATTTAATAGATATTACCTATAATATATTTAATAAGTGAAAGTTACATTTCCATAAGTTTTGGAAATTCACAACAATTTAATCATATAAAAAAATATTTAAGCAATTTATAGGCAACTATATTTTCTAAAATTATTATAAAAATTGACAAAACCGTTATTATTAAAAATAAATGAATCATAATCTGTTTAAGTGAAGGGGTTTTGATTTAAAATGAGATAAAGTATAGCTGAAGATGAAGCAATAATACCTTCTATAATTAACATATACGGGGTATATTCAGAAAATAACCCCACTTTTTTAATTACGTGCTAATGGAGATATTTAGTGATATGCGGTTGGCAGCATTGCGTTGTGCATAACCACCTCGGTTTTCGTGATATTCTTATCTGAGCGCAACGTGTTCAAGGGTTAGGGACGATTTTTGAAATGTGCGATTTTCTGGGACAACGAAAATGCTGCAACGTAAATTTTTGCGTGAAACTTACGAAGATGACGCTCTGGGTCCTACGTAATATTACGAATGGTTTTCACGATCTAGAACTAGTCGTCAGTCAATTGAAGATGATCCTCGACTAGGAAGGCCTTCGACTTCAACTGATGACTGCCAGGTTCAGAAACTCAAAGATCTGGTGCGTGCAAATTGCCAACTGACCATCAGAGAGATTGCAGAAGAGGCTAGCATCTCAGTTTTTACTGAAAAATTGAACATGCATCGAGTTATAGTAAAATTTGTTCCTCATTTGATGACAGAACAACAAAAAGAAAACTCTGTTTACATTTGTTGGCAACTGCCTAAATAATCCAATGACGATGAAATATTAATTCAAAGGATCATATCAGAAGACGAAAGGGTTTACGGCTACGATATTGAGATAAAAGTTCTATAATCACAATCGATTGGCAAAGGATCTTTACTCACCAAGAAAGCACGTCAGTCTTGATCCAATGGCATACGGATGCTCACTGTTTTTTTTTGCCTCAAGGTGAAATAATGCACCGTGTGTACTATCAAGGCGACCAGAGTTGTGACAACTCATGATTCTTGCACCACGACAATGCGCCTAAATACTTTTTCAATTCATCAGTTTTGTGCCAAAAATCAGATTATTCCTCCCTCACCCTCCTCATTCTCGTGACCTGGCCCTTTGCGTTTTTTGTATTTCCGAAATTAAAATCAGTGCTGAAAGACCTTTTGATAACATCAAAGCGGTCACAGACTTTAAAGGCCATTTCAATTGAAGCCATCCAGGATTGCTTATCGAAATGGAAATACCGCTGGGAAAAGTATGTGAATATGGAAGTCGAGTACTTTGAAGAAGACAAGAGCCAATAATGTATAGAATTAATTTAAGTTTAAAAAAATAAAGTTCGGTTTTTCTGATCGGACCTAGTACAATGTTTCAAACATTACAAACTTGATGTCGAATATCTTTTTTAATATTCGACATCAATTGGTATGTTTGAAAAACTTATTTTTTACTCAATAAGAAGCCAGTTTTCATATTTTATTAAAAAAAGTAAAAAACCCTAAGTTTTAACAGTTTTTTTAACTGCATAAGAAGTTAATTTTCAATGTTTGCATGCCGATCAGTTTCATCTATCTATTTTGACAATTAGTATGTACAGATAGGATAAGAACTTCAAAAACATTTTTTTTTATTTTTGTATAGCGCGTATTTTGTATTACTAGCGTCGCCCTCTATTTTTTGACTTGCAGTAGTACAATGTTTCAAACATTACAAAACTTGATGTCGAATATTTTTTTTAATATTCGACATCAATTGATGATATGTTTGAAAAACTTGTTTTTTACTCAATAAGAAGCCAGTTTTCATATTTTATAAAAAAAAGTAAAAAACCCTAATTTTTAACAATTTTCTTAACTTCAAATTCTCTGAAGCCTAGTCGCAAAGATAACTCAGCATAAAACCTTTTTAAGTGCTTTTAAGGTCTGCATACTTTTTACATATTTGAATATAACAGCTTCTTTCTATCATAATAGTTTAAAATGTGGTGGATCTATCTTTAATAGTAAAGGAGATATGATCAAAAGAATGGGCCATAAGCCTAATGTGTTAGAAATATACTTTTACTATGTACCAGACAACCAAGGTAATAAGTTAATATAACAAGTTATGTTTATGGCACATTCTTTTAGTCATGTCTATATTTTCCCTACAATTAGAGATCATCAATTATATATTTAATCATTATAAAAAAAATGTTTCAACTTTTTACAAGATATTTTGTTTAAAAAAAAATATATCTATTTATAATAATTCATGTTAATACACACAAACAGTGTTTACACACGTCACAAAAAGGGGGGAGAACTACTATGAAAGTTCATCAAGTAAATTAAAATAAAATTACAATACAAACGCATGTCAAATAAAACAGATTAAAATAATTAAAATACGACACACAAACATATTTTATACTTATGCTATGAGACAATACTACAACTAAATATATACAAATATAATATGACAAACGACCGACGAGTGATAAATAGACTAAATTAAATTAAAATCACTCTCAAAAAAAGTCCTTATCCTTAATTAGATGAAAGGGATTATAAAATATTTCATATAATTTTCATTCTTATGCGTAATTTCATATCTCGAAAAATAAAGAAGAAAATAGAGGACAATATTTACGTTGTGTCACCCTGTACTATTTATGAAATACTGAAGTTCGAATAAACTTGCACACCCTGTACTTATTTCCTCCTTAAAATTTCTTACCACAGAATAGTTAGACATAAAAACTGGTTGCTCAACAGCATCTCGAAAGCAATGGATATGTTGCTTGACCTGCGGTGTTGCTACAATGAAATTGCTGCATGAAATGCAACACGCCTGAACCTCTCGCGAAAAAAAAACATAATTATCTCTGGAGAAACAGCAGACTTGCATTTGAATTTGTTTTGAATGGATGATTTCTCCATACAGGAAAAAACCTCGGAACGTATTTTCACGTGAAATATTGAAGGATTAATTATAATTTGTCGGGTGGAAATATTTATTTGTTACTTATGACTAATTTCTTTCTTTATACAGTTAGCTTAAATGGTAACCGATGCTGCGGTGGAAACTTGCTTTGTATTTATCTTATCTGTTGCTTGCTTCATTTTAATATGAAATTTGGTAATAAATTTTTCTTTGTATACAGCTATGAGATCAAACTCAGCGCAACTACTTCAAGAAAGTGTATTTTATTTATTTATTTATATCCTAATAAGAAAACTATAATCTCTAATAACATTTCTCTAATAAATTTCTCACAACTAAAACGAATAGGTACTACAAAAAATTCGATTAAATATTTTTAACGGAATGAAATAAATATAGTCAATATATTAATTTAGTAATAAGATACAATCAATGATTTTAAATGTAGTACATTGTACAAAAAAGCTGGTATTACATTAATAAAAGTGATTAATAAGAAGACTGTAATGCAAGAATTTTTTAAACAAAAAGCTTAAACACAGGAAATTGCAGCGATCTTTTAAAATTACTCACTCACTCCCACATTTGCAATGGACAATAATAATCTGCTAAATTTACCCACGCGTACACGATTCAACCTCCTCAAGATTGCAACATGACGATAATGAGAGAAACCAAAATTGTGAGCAAAATGTCGATTCAAAAAATATATGCCTAAATACATATATTGGATTGCTTATATTGAACGAGTAGTTCTTAAAGTTATTTCCATTTCCATTTTCGAAAACGTTTTATATTTTTATTTCCGCACAACTTACGAAAAATGGTTTCACTGCAATTAAAATCAATTATAGCTATCTCATAAACTGGTTAGAGATTTGAATTGCTTGGACTATATATAATAATTTCTTAACATATTATTATTAATTTTATACATAATTGATCATTTTCTCCTTCAAACTACTCCCCTACCCTATTCATGCACTATTCCCAGTGGTTTTTCCATTTCGCGAAGTAGTTACATAGCTTAATTTGAAATGACCACTGATTTTAATTTCGGAAATAAGAAATTATCACAAGGAGCCAAGCCTGGCGAGTAAGGAGGGTGAAGAAGACAGTAATCTGATTTTTAGCACAAAACTTACTCTCCGGGAGCATTGTCATGATGCAACCATGAGTTGTTTTGCCACAACTCTGGTTTCTTTTTGCGGATATTTTTCTCGTAACCGTTGTAAAATGTCTTGTTAGTACAGACGGTTCACTTTTCCACCTTGAGGCCAGAATTTAAAATGCACAATTTCATTAAAGTTGAAAAAAACCGTGAGCATCATTTTGA
This sequence comes from Anoplophora glabripennis, assembly GCF_000390285.2. Lineage (NCBI taxonomy): Eukaryota > Metazoa > Arthropoda > Insecta > Coleoptera > Cerambycidae > Anoplophora > Anoplophora glabripennis. The sequence goes on along the minus strand of NW_019416383.1, from coordinate 96,155 downwards.
CATTGGATAGAGACTGATGTGCTTTCTCGGAGCATGGAGATCCATTTTCAATCGATTGTGATGATTGAACTTTCGTCTCAATGTTTACCGTTATAACCATTTGAATAAATGTTTCATCGTCATTGAATTGTTCAATGAGTTGACGACAAATAACCGCGGGGTTTTTTGTCTGTTGTTCGGTCATCCATCGAGGAACAAATTTTGCTGCAACTCGATGCATGTTCAAATTTTCAAGTGAAAATTTCATAGCATGATTCAATTGCGATGCTAATCGCTTCAGTTGAAGTCGAAGGCTTTCTTGGTCGAGGATCAATGTACTGACGACCACTATTAAATCGTAAAAACCATTGGTAATATTGCGTACTACCTAGAGTAAGCTTGTTCAAAAGTTGAAACGTTTCCGTGAAAATTTTCCCCAGTTTCAGGCAAAATTTTATATTGCATCGTTGTTCCACGTTGCACTCAAATAACAATATCACTAAAACTAAATGAGATATCAATTTTCCAGGAACATGTGGTTACATAGGAGGTTATGCGTAACGCAATGCTGCCTACCGCATGTCACTAAATATCCCCATTAGCGCGAAATTCAAAACGTTCGGTTATAATCTCTATTTGAGTGAGATTAATCAGTTTTAGGTCATTATATTGTTGTCAAATATAAGTAAAATTGTCAAAAGCCCAATATTAAGTGACAATGTACTCAGTAACTTCACTCAATACCTTTAATGTGTTCACATGCATATTTATTAAGCCTATGTTTTTTTTATTAAAATCATATCTAGATTTTGAGAGAAAAAAAAACTCTTCGCTCTATTAGAGATATGCACTTCAACGAAGAAATTACGCTTTTGTACTCATTTATAAATAAAAAGTTTGATGGTACGCTCAAATCCTCCTAAATTTTTAAATATTTTTGTTTACTCTTGGCAACATAAAAGGTACCTATTTGTGGTAGTACTTCTTTTTATATTCAATGTATGCGTCTACACATAGGTGTATTACAAAGCTACAAAATGGTATATAGTTTAAGTAAAGAGTAAGGATGTAATCCTTACTTTTTGGTTTAGGTATCTGCTTAAAAAAAAGAAACTCAAAAAACGCACCATTCCGCCTTTTTATAGATGCAGGATACAGGTTTTATTTTATTTCGACTCCACCCAGAGTTGGTCGTCGTTAACCAAGGTAGGCATGTTTTTACCGCAAGTTTTAAATTATTTCAGTCTTATAAATAACAAAAATGCCAAACAATTAAAAACCAGTATAAAGGCGCTTTTATGTTATATATGATGAAAGCTCGGTTATAACCAACATCATCTTATGGAAATAATTACTGTGTTTTTGGCCATAATTCGTTTTTTTACGCATTTGAGGCTATGTTCTTGAGATATTTACGCTTAAATTATACACCTATTTATTTATATTCTTACCCCACGCTATTTTTAACTACATATGAATTTATTATTTAAGATGGTCGAACTTTAAACTTTATAAAATCATTCTATGTCTGGCGTCTGGTTAATTTTATTAACTTTTCTATTTTATCTGTACCTTTTTGATTTATTCTTTGAATTTTTCGTGGTAGGTACATGTTATTTTTATTGTTTGTACCATTAAATTACTTTTACAAATCGTTTATAGCAAACAAATCAAATAAGTATGAATATATCATTAATATGAATTTGTGTGGGTGACCTGACTATATTTAAAGATCAATGAACGAATCCTGCTCTAATCTATAATTTAATCTACCAGTAATTTGAATTTTTATTAATTTTTTATATTTTTGTTTAGGCGTATACTTTGTTTGAATTGCATAATTTATATCTTCTGTTTCTTAACTCAAATAAGCTGTAACAGATAAAAACTAAATTTAGACATGGGAAACTTTGAGGCGACAATCAAGTAAATAAATAGTAGTAATTTATAGTATTCTAGTAAACGGCAATACACGTTGTAGTAGCAGAAATAGGCATTGTTCACCGGCATGCCGCGCCGACAGGGCAGGCATTAGGGTACCGCTAGATACATATCGAATAAATTGATCGATGTGAAGCTTCAGATCAGAGGTACATGTACATGTTATTGCACAATGACGTGGATAGTAGGATTACTAAAATGTGTAGTAGTAAGAAATTATTATTTAGTTAACTTCTGCTGGTACTTATTATTACGTACTATATTTTATGCTAAATTCCATGTGTAGCGTTTAGTGTAGAATAATAAACTCTGTTTCATACTGTTATCCAAAATGTAAAGAGTGCAGTTATAAGAAGGCAATGGTTGTGTCACTTTTTGTTTGAATAAAATTACATTAAAGAGATCCCGGCCTACGCCAACCCTGCACCACATTACAGCCTCCCTAACATTTCCGAACTCTAGTAATAATAGATAGTGTTTTCTGAATATAATTTGACGGTTGTCTAGGACTAAATTTTGACATTTTCATTTTGTAATCCTGCTGATGGAGATCTATGCACATTTCAAATGGTACAATGTGTATTTTTAGATATCGTTAAATAAGCGTAACTTGTCTGCGAAATGGAATCTGGTACAATAAACCTAGATAAATCTAAGTGTGTTACTCTAGTTGCTGTAACTGAGATCAATTACGACACCTGCCAAGGTACAAGTGAAAAAATGTATTTGTAAGACAGGTACGTTCTCTCTGTTGTATATCTGAAACAAATCAAAGAATAATGTGTTTATCTACAAGGCGATTTTATAAAAAGTTCCATCTTTTGAATCTCAGATAAATAAATGGTGGTTAACTTAATGATGCATCTTAAATATATCTATAAATACACATATACGTATCAATTATTGCGTTCTAAAATGTACCTGCAGTAATTAGCAAAAACCTTGAAGAATTTTATTATTGTCTCTATTTTTATATATTACAATAGGAACATGGAGTAAAATAAATAAATTAAATTAAATGACTACTCAAATTAAGAGAATTTTAATGAACATGAATTGACTATGTTTCCAGTACAAAGTATTGAGAGTATAAATTTTATTACGTAACTTATAAATATGTAACTTCTATAAATATTTATTTATTTAAAATATTGCATAAAATTTGATACGTTTTTGATTATACTAACAAATTTCTATGAATACAACTTTTTCCGTAAAGAATACAGTACTAAAAATACTGTTATTTTAATTTCCATAAATGCAGCAGTTCCTTTTCTTTATTGTTATTTGTTAAATGTTGTAGAATGTACAAGGTGATTCACTATATTTTGACCCTCCCATTAACTTTTTTGTTTGTAAAGTTATAAAAAACTGTAAAATACCAAAATTGCACGAATTTTAATGAATTTAAAAAAAATGATGGTGGAAAAACAAATTAAGTCCAAACAAAATGGCAGCGTCTGTTAACTCTGTTAATTTAAATAAAAAAACCTTCCTTTCTTTTTTTAATAGTATCTCGCTTATTGTTAGAGATGAACCCATCAAACCCTATATGACTATGCTCAACAGGGAAAGTTCTATCCAAATATGTAAAAATATACAGGGTGTTCCATTTAACTTAACAAAAGTTAACATCAGCTGCCATTTTGTTTGGACTATATTTGTTTTTCAACTATCATTTTCGAATAATTCATAAAAAATCGTGCAACTTTTGTATTTCACATTTTTTTATAACTCTTAAAACAAAAATAAATGGTAGTGAGTCACCCTGTAGACTTCTATTATTTCAGTAAAATATTTACAACTACATATTTTCCCCACGCATTGCACTTTCCGTCACTGTAATTATTTACACTTTAAAATATTATTAAAACCGCCTCGGTCCAATGTTTTGTAATATCTATAGAAATATTTCGTAATATGCGACAAAATGTTACACCTGTGTCGTTTGTGTTCAACATTCATTAAACCCTCAGATTGTTATGTGGAATAACTAAAAATCATTTCGTATGTTTCTGACTATAAATAAAATAGTATAGTTAGTGAAATATATTACCTAATACCTGCGTAAGTTATTAACAATAATTTAATCTACGTAAAGACAGTTGAATATTTTGCCAAACATACACAGATCTCACATAGACCTTCTACAGTGGCAACCTTTGCACCTCCAATTGCCAGGCTCTGATTAACATACTGAAATAATTACTATCGACCTGGTTTTGTGGCTAATCCGTTAATTATTGAATTCTAGTTAACTGTAACTGCATAAATTAGAACTAGCGACGATTGCTAACTTAACTAATTTCTCCGGCAATTAGTAACACGGAATGCTCTGTTAATTTCTATTTACATACTTAAATTTACTGGACCAGCACCTTTTAGATTTATCATGAATCTACCAAAATAAATTAGAATGTATAATAATGCCAAAATTGCTTCGTTAATCATTTACGGACCTTCAATTTTTTGTACAAGGGCACATTTCGTTAGGGTAGCCAATAGACCAGATTATCAATCAATTCATTCAGGCGTCCCTCAGGGTTTGGTGTTGGGACCAGCTTTGTTATTGGTTTATACCTCGGATATTTCGCATCACCTCTAACCCAGACATAGTTTCTATGCTGATGATAGAAATGTATTTGACGATACTCAGTTAACAAATAGTTTTCTTCAAGGAAATATTATTGTCATAGAACGTTGCAAGTAACTGATTCAATCCTCTAAAGACTAATAAACGTCGTGTTTTACATAGAGGAAAGAATAACCAAAGATACCACTATACTTTTGGTCGCGGATAACTAGGTACCTCTGTTGAAAACCAAAGTTATTTGTTATTGTAAACGCCAGCGTCTCGTGGTCAGAGCTGATTAATTTAAACAAAGTTCTTCGCTACCAAATAGCTAGTAATTAATTACTAATTGTCTTAAATTAAAATTGAAAATGTTTTGTCTAAATATTATTATTAACCTTTCAAAGAAATATCTTGTATTTTTGTAGTTCTAACATCGTCTTCGACAAAGATCAACACTTAAACATAACTACTATAGAAAGATCTTAATATTTTCACATTTTACTTGGGTTAAAATATACAGGGTGTCCGGAAAGGTCGTGTCAAAAATGAAAGGGTATACAGTGGAGGTCAAAATAAATGTAGTACTTCATATAAATTTTTTTCCTATTGGGATTCGTTGTGGAGTTATTCGCCTTCAAAGAAGTTTGAAAAACAATTTCCAATTATAACTTCTAACTCGTTACCATGACAACAATAAAATTAAAGTAACTGATGGTAATGTTCTTTTCCAAGTTTAAACTGATATTCAGTATGCCTGGATTATACAGAAGCAGACGAAATTATACATTTAAATTTATACAGCTTTTAAGAAAAATGAGAGAGGAATCGAACTGTGAAAGAAAAATGCCAAATTTGGCAACACTGCCAAAGATGTATAAATTTAAATAGTTAATTTCGTCTGCTCCTGTATAATCCTGGCATATTGAAAATCAGTTTAAACTTGGAAAAGAACATTACTATGATTTACTTTAATTGCCTAAATTTCATTGTTGTCATGGTAACGACTTAGAAGTTATAATTCGAATTTGTTTTTCAAACTTCTTTCTTTGAAGGCAAATAACTCCACAACGAAATCCGATAGGAAAAAAAATTATATAAAGTTCTACATATATTTTGACCTCCCCTGTATACCTTTTCATTTTTGACATGACCTTTCCGGACACTCTGTATATATTGGAATTCTAAAATAGGTCTGTCTTGCAAAAAAACAATTAAATTTTGAGAAAAGAGGGAATTTTATAATACATTTTAGAATGCACTCAAATACTACTAAAAAACGAATACAAAAAATTAAAATCCATTTTTTCCGAAAAAAAAAATGCATTTAGTGCAAATATATCTTTTTTACAGTGATGTTTCATAAAACATCTTTGTTTTCCTAAATTCTCTATTAAAAAAAGAAATGTGGCAAAAAAATTCAAATATGTAGGTACTATTTCTGCTATGCTTAATCCCTATATTTCAAGTAAATAAGCTTATGTTCTTATATCCTCTTATATTCTCTTATATTATCTCTATAACAAATTTCACCGAAATATTTTAAAAAATGTTAGAATTATGTTTAGTTTGAGCCATTCCTTTCTGGACACCTTGTATTTCATCATTGATAATAATTTTTCTGTTCAGAAATAATTAATATTCTAAAAATATCTACTTTCCTTAATGGAATAATTATTTATTCTTAGGCTCATTAAATAAAGAATACATACATGTATGCACAATGAAAAAAGTCCTTTAATTAGGTATTATCTTTCAAGATATATTGCTAAAAAGATGAATGGCGAATTTAACAAACAATAATGATCGTGAAGATCCACTTTTCACCCAAGCGATTTTCTCTTTCGTTTGTTTACAAGGTAAATTTGATTAATTATCTTTTTCTGAGAAGAGCATATTGTTAAAAGGGAATTTATGCCAGAAGAAAATTAACACGATTCAAAAGAATGGTAATTACTATTGGCCAGTTTAATAAACTTTGTAGCGTAAACCTTCTATGAATATGTGAGTTCCAACTGACCAGTTGAACCAGAACAAGTGCAATATGGAACGGGTTTCGTTTGGATTCCTTTTGAAGGCACGTTTTCCTTTTGCATAGATTTTCTCTTATTTCTTCCGTAACCGACAGACGTAAACATTGCACACTTGATTCTCCGAGAAAATAGCATGACTACTAGATTTGAATATAAATTTGTTAACGCCAAGAGGTTTAGTGACTGTCTCAGACGCTATAAGCAGGAGAGAATTGATTTTCGGATCCAAATACTGTAAAGACTTTTGGCCAGTTAGACAAAACTTACCACAATTTCAGACAATTTGACCTAGCTTACATTTCATAAAGACCCCGCACGGTCTTTGATGAAACTAAAATTATTGGCACACAAAAGAATTATAATTAACGACTTTAGAAAGAAATGATTAACATAAAAACTAAAAATTTCAGTACATGCTATTAATCTGACAAAATTAAAAAATAATAAAATAGTAAGTTAAAATAAATATTGCATTCTTATTTTACTATATTTGTCTATGGTTTTTAACACCCTTTTTGTATTGTATAAAACTGAAAAACTTTGTGACCATAAGAATACTTTCCAAAATTTCATTATCACTAAGTATCACATGAAGGAAATAAAATTACTATTCCTAACAAAATTACTGATTACGTGGTTTGTAATCATTTCTGAAGGCTCTGTATTCGGTTCATTTGTGACGGTGGAGCAATATTAGCTATCAAAGTGACATTTACAAAAAAAAATCGATATAGTTCCATAAACATTCACAAAATACGTCCATTTACCAAAACTTTGGCTTATAGTATTTTCTTCTAAGTAAAAGAGATAAGGGAGACAGAATGCTACGCAAAATTTTCTGCGGAGACATTTCTAAAGCAGTTATATATCAGTGTCCCTCTTGCTTTCAGACTCCTCTGCCTAACGATAGCCATCTCCTCCGCCTACCCCACCGCCAAAGATGCGGATCTCGTCACGGAACCCAAACCAGGTGATGAATTCGTCTTCGTCCAATCCACTGGCCCCGACGCCAGGCCCATCTCCAGGAAGGACAAAGTCACCGAACAAGACAGACCTTTCGAGACTTCCCACAAAGTTCCTGCCTCCCTTACCTATTCCCTGAAGGATGGAGACGTGAAGAAACCCACCAAACCCATAAAACCAGTAAAACACATCCAGAAAAGAGAAGCCAATCCACAGGGGGCGGCACCAGCCCCAGCGGGAGCCATCAAGTTGGACATCAAAGCTCTCCTCAAAAAGTAAGTACTAAGAATTGCAACACTTAAATTAAGTTGATGTAAGGTCTCCTATAACAGTGTAGGACTGGTTTGAAAGCATCTGAAATGTTCGATCACCATTTCTGAGAGTTTTGAAGTGGTTCTAGGCTCAGTTGGAACCAGTGGTGCCAGATTTGGGGAACTTTCCCTAGTTCTAGAGAAAAAAAAACTAAACTAAAAAGCTAAGGAAGTATAAAAATTTATACGATAACTTAGAATTTGCGCTGTTGTGCAAAGTAGAGCATTTAAGACTATAATAAATTTATAGAAGTAACGTGGTAAATCAATATATTCATTTTGATTTTTTAATTTTGAATACAATTCAGTAGGTAACACAATAAATATGTTTTTTTAGAAAGACAGTCACTTATTTTCTTATTTATTTATTCATTATTATTATTATTATTATTTTACTCTGTTTTTTTGTATTTATTGCATATTTTCTGAAGACAATTAAATGTCGCCGCTACATTGATAAAAAATTCCAGGGAATTTCAGCACAACATCTAGGTATTTTCAACTATACCTATCTGGCATCATTGGTTGGAACAAACAAATGTATATCGTGACTTGGTGTTCTTATAAGAGTATACTTTTGAAACAATTTTCATGGTTAATGACATACAGGGTGGCTCATAGTTATCTATTTATTGCGAATTGCCTTTTGTTATTAGAACGGGACAAAATATAAATATGTTTATCATTTTAATAAATACATACACTGCTTTTTTTATAAAATGATATAAGAACACTTTAGAAACATTTGTAATTTATTTGTTCAACTTTCTGTTTGACTAACACAAAAAAAAAATAAAAAGCTACTGTTCCAGCTAATCAGTGACATACAGTGTGTTCACGAATGGAGTTGACAATAGTAGAAACTCTTTTGTGTTTGACTTTATCGAAAAATGTCACTCTTTATAAAAAGTTCTGCCTCTCGAAAGAATGAGACTGCCATACAAATATCTTAGATTAAATATACAGGGTGTTCATAAATTAAAAAAACAAGAAAATACTCAAAAGCGAAGAACCGTTATTTATTATTTTACACAACATTTTTACAAAACAAATATGTTTATAACCTCAAATAATGTCCTAATACAAATTTTAAAATCAAAATTTCAATTTTGACTTTTACTCTATATAGCTTTGTGAATAGTTTGAGGCCCATTGAATACATTTATTCCTTCTCGTATGCGCTCTTTTAATACTTCCCTGTAATGTGGCAAAGTGTACAAAAAATTTATTAAGTTAGCGGAAAAATGTGTTGAGGTGGGAGGTAGAGTAAAAGTTAAAATCGAAATTTTGATTTTAAAATTTGTATTAGGACATTATTTGAGGTTATAAACAAATTTGTTTCATACAAATTTTGTGTAAAATAATGGTACTTCTCTCTTGAGTATTTTCTTGTTTTTATGAGCACCCTGTATATCTAATCTAAGATGTTTGTATGACAGCCTCATTTTTTCGAGAAGCAGAACTTTTTATAAAGAGTGACATTTTTCGATAAAGTCAAAAACAAAAAAGTTTCTCCTCTTGTCAACTTCATCCGTGGACACACTATATTCAAGATTACTAGATCTCTGTTGTCTCTCTGTTGTCAGTTTATTATCCTCATAATCAAATTTCAAACTAAACAACTGTTGTTGTTGCATAGAATCCACACTTCCGATACACCACTCTGTATATACCTACCTAAAATGGAGGATGTTTATTTTCAAAAAAATCGTTTTTTGAGCTGTATATATTTTTTAAATCGATGATCACTTGTTTTCTGATTCAAATGAAAAGAGAATTATGGGTTACCCTGTACATGTCACAAAATTAAATTTAATTTCCTTACAAATACAGGGTGTCATCGAAAGTGAAAATTTCAATTCAACTTGCAATTTCAATTCAACTTTAATAGGTATAAAAATAAATAATTAAAAAAACACTTTTAATAACCAGAGTATATAGAATTTACAACTTTTAAGGCCGGTTTACAACGGCCTTAACATTTATAAGTTGGAGTTTTATGGGACAAAAATTAAGCGTTTGACTTACTAAATGAATTAAGTTAGTGATAGTAATTACAAAATGGCACATTTGTATGACAATAATGAATTTTTAATACTGTTAAACTATGGCGAATGTCGGCACAACGCCACAGAGACGTCGCGTAGTTATGCAAAACAGTAGTAAGTAAGATTAAGGAATTACGGTTGAAAACGCCGCGGAAATCATAGAACAAGAAAATGCATTACTTACTGCTTGCACTGAGAATAAGTCAAGAAAGGATTTGTGTAAAAAAAACGGTGACAATTTTTAATGGGTAAGTTTTCTCACAATTTCCAATATTTCTCTTTTTATTATATTTCTTTTCAATACCCATAAATATATACTAACAAAAAGACCGCACTTTCTATGACACCCTGTATATTAAAGTTATTAAAAAATGTTGAGATATTTGTGAAGATTAAATTCGAGATTTTATGTACTAGATAATTGTAGTTTTCTTTTTCTTTCAGGTACGAAACTGAACTGAAAACGAGCACCACACCAAAACCGAAAGCTGCCGCAACCACCACCAAATCTGGTAGACGACGTGGTTCCAACAAGAGGGCGAAAAGAGCAATTCGACAAAAGGCCTTACAAGTTACCAGCCCCAGCCCTGTCTTAACCACTGCAAAACCAACACCCAAGAAGGTCGATGACGACGATGACGTTCCTCTATTTGGCTCTGCCAGTGACAAACAGAGATCTAGAATTCAGATCAAGAAAGGACCTAATGGCCAAGAGTACGAGTATGAGTACGTGTACTATTATTATGACGACGAAGAGGATCCTAAAGACGAGAAAAAGGTGATTATATGTTTTCTTTACGAATAAATATATTCAATTTAATATGAAATGCTAGTTATGGGAAATGATAATAATTATTTCTCTTTCATTTCAGGTTACCAACGCCCACGATGGTCCAGCTCGCAACCAGATCACCAGGGGTGAGAAAAACCGCGAAAAACCCACCCCCGAGGCCAACGAGGTAGTTCCATCCCGCGGGAGCAAGACCAGGGGTCGCCAACTCGGCGAAGAGGAGACAGTCAACGAAGAACGACTTCCGGCCAACACCAGGTTCCCACCAAGGTTAAAAAAAGTTTACAAAATACGAAAAATAAAATAAAAACATGCATGATGTTCTTTACCCTCTAGGAAACTTGTTTCCACCCCAAGTTTGTCAACTTTTGATCAAATAAACGATTGAAATGTCCCCTGGCTTCCAGTTTTTTCGGGAAAAATCAGCCAAAGTAACGTATGGAGGGTATGCCGTCTTACCTTTACTTAAAATGTGATTTGTCCTGGACTCGAACTCGAAATCGAAATTACAAGAATATTTTTTGAATTAACATAATCAGTTTTTTTAATCACAAAATTATAATAAGATTGCAGAAATTTTGTAAAAAAGTGCCATTTTTTTATTGAAATTTCAATTTTTTTAAGACAGTCAATATCTTCCATAATCGTAAACATATTTTCTGCAGCTCCATATGGAATTCTAGCTCCTTAAATATTTTGTTGAAATGCAGCTGTAAAATGCTTTTGGCAGCTTTAACACTTATATAAACAATCGGTACCCCTTCTTCAAACTTACTAACACACTTTCAACTAAAAACTTTTTTCTTAAAATCACTTTCACATGAACTGATTTCTTTTCATTGTACGATCTAATTCACATAGGATTGGTTATATTCTTTTGTTAAATGAACCACATATTAAACACAACCACCTATTCTAATACCTTATTTCAATATAAACCACCTAAATAACCGACTAAACTCTAACTATAGATAATTTAAGTATTGTTGATACAAGTGAGCAACGTAGGGACGTAGGTTAGTAACTAACTTATTTTATAGATCATTTTGAACCCACTGAAATGAAAGGAACTACGAAACCAAGCCGAGTCGAGTTTTTTTTTGTTGATACAATTTCTGCCTGTTTACTTTCTATCCTTTCTATAACAGGAACATGTTTGGTTACCCAATTCGCACTTTGCGAAATAAACAGTTTTTTTTTAATCGAGAGTTACATTCTTTAGATCGAGATTTTTAATAGGCAAACCTATAAAACCATGTTTTTTTAATTCTCGAAGCCTCAGGCAACTTATAGGCGTGATTCTATTCAATAGAAAAAGCTTATTTGCCACTTGACAGACTAGGAATGGCGTCATTGCCATTAAAAACAGTTTACACTGAAATAAATGTTAACTTAAATATACCTATTTTAAATTTTTTCAATTTTTGCTAATTTGTTAATAAATTTATTAGTTTTAGGTCTCTTAAATGCTTGTATAGTTGTATTAATAAATGTTTAGCATAAGCAATATTATATTTTGACTATAATGTTAGACATGTTCGGAAATTACGACACTAATTTTAAACTTGATATTGACAAAATTACGCTACCTCAAAATTAATTTTTTAATTCAAATTTTGCCATAATTTTTGTCAAATTGTCAAATAGAAAGGTATCAACCTTTCTATTTTTTAAACTACATATAAGGGTAAAAATCAGTGAAACCTTAAACTAGAAAACCTCTTATAATTCTTTTATTTGTTGTTTTCCCATAAATTAAACTTTATAACAATAACCGTTTTCGAGAAATGTTGAATTAATATTTTGAAACATTTTCAAAATTTTTATAATATATCAATACGATTTAAGAAAATTTGACAGAATTTAATACTTGCAAATATATAAAACACAATTTTTAAATCTTGCTTCGTTTATTCTCAAAATAGATGATAGAAGTTGCTCCATAACATTAAATCCGATTTTTATTGGAAACTCTTAATGTTATAAATTTGTAACAAGAGGACCTTTTTTGTAGGATTATTTACTGATTCTCAATATTAAACAATTTAAATTAAAAAAAAAAAAAGCAAAAAAAAAAGTTATAATAAATATTTTAGTCAATAAACCACTTAAATCTTTCATGGCTTCAAACTTTTGACGATTTTCTCGTAGATGCAATATGTCACCAAGAATAAGAGGAAAAAATCGCTTAACGAAAAAAAAAATTATAGCAAAACGTTAAAAAATAACATCCTGTGACTGAATTATTGAGTTCGGAAGTGTCATAACTCGTGACATTATTTTTGTGAATAAAGTCACCTTGTAAATTGTTTACACTTTATTCGGGATCACCCTGTATCTTTTCAAAAGTTTAAATAGTTGAGGGTGAGGACATCTTTCCATTTGGGAAAACTTTATAGAAATATTCGATATTCTTGTACTCCACAAATTTAAAATTCCCACTATGACTACATATTTTTCTTTTCATTTAAGGAGTCGAAACCTTAACACCACTCCCATTGCGGAAGAGGAAACCACCAAAGCAGTCACCAGAGGCCGTGGTAGGGGAAGGCCAACAACTGAGACAGCACCCAACGCTAGCAGTGAGGCCGATAGCATTTCAGACGAAACTCAGGTTGGTGCATTTTAGCGATTCTAATCGCATTGCCCTTGACTCGATTCCTACTGTCACTTTAAGGCGGTGGCCGCATTATTTAGAATATAGATTTTAAAAAGCAATTCATAAGCACATAGTTTAATAATTGTTGATATCTGGAAAACAGCTGTGTTCAAAATACAAACTAAATCTGTCATCATATCGAATGTACAATATTTTATTTAAAAAATAAATAAAATGCTCAATTTCCATGATACTATAGACTATGCTCTGCCTTAAAGAAAATCAAGAAGGATCTGTTCAATTTCAATGCTTTTATGCCCTAATTTAGTTGTTCGTCCCTAACGCGCGAGATGGAACGACAGTGTAAGGACGCCTTTATCTAATATTTTTTCAGGGAACCAGAGGCAGAACCCGCGCCAACGTCCGCAGACCATCCCTGGATCTCGTGGACAGCGACAGTTTCAACACGCATAGCGCCAACTCCGGAAAACCTTCTTTCCCACAAGAACTCCCCGAAGGACCGGTACGTTTCTTGGGAGCGACACCCAACGAGCGCATCGAACTCGACCCAGTAATTAAAATTGAATTGAATATGAACGCACTAATGCACATTTTAAAAGATATCCCCACTATAAAAAATATACCATATTCTTGATGGCTTTAGAAATATATTTCTCTTAATTATTTGTCTGGTGTCTTGGTCGCAAACTATTGCACAATGAAGTGGTCGGCAAAGATATATGAGATTCTTTTTTTTTCTTCACAAGTGTTCTGATTTATTCATATTTGACACTGCTCTTGCAGTGCTTTATTAATATTTCACTATTCAAAAGACAGTTAAATATTGTATATATGTGTCTCATATTTTGAATCTCATATATTTTTGCATTGAACATTACTCAAGCACATTTCACATATACTTGTATTTTGCATTAGTTTTGTACAGTTATAGTATTTAGAAGTAAAGTTAATTGACATCCAAAATATTCCTATAATATTAATAGGTACTTATCAATACTTAGGAAAAACTGGGTGTTTTCCAAGTACGTTCCGGAATTTCAGGACAATTTCTTATAATATACACCGTGTCCACCTAGTGCGCCTAAGTCCAATATCTAAGTTAATAAAAGATATAACTTAATTTTTTTTTCTACAGAGTTGCCTACTTTCTCGAGCTGCACAAATTGAAAATATATTTGCATATACAGTGTGTTCAGTTTTTCCTGGGCAGGTACCAACTTAATTTTTTTAAATGGAAACCTATATGTTTTATGGCATTATCGAATTCTACGTGAAAAATTAACGGGACTTTGTGTTATGATCCCTATTAAAATATTGATAGTTTTCGAGATAATCGACTTTTCATTTTTTTTTCTTATGTTTCGTCACTTCTAGTAGTTGACATAATTATGATTGTATGACAGCTAGAAATTATTTTTTTTTCAGGAACTGTAGAGTGAAGATGGCTCTTTCAAAAAACGTATCAAAAGTTGACCTGCGATATACAGGGGGCAAAAAAAATCGTGCCAAACCTGATAATTTAAAATTTGAAAAATCTCGACTTTTTCAAATAGAACACCCTGTGTTTTATGATTTCATTAGATGCCTTTCTGTAGACCCTACAATTTTTTAATAGCTTTCTCTATACCTATGTTGCGTAGATTTTGCAAAAAAAAATATTTTTATGTAAAATACCGGATTTGCGCCCGTTCCTTTGTCGGGAAAAATATTGTAAGGGTATTTATTTTAAGTTAGCTTGCGACTATGAGTATTCTTTTTTCAAAATTCTATTCATCCAAATTTTTTAATCTCCAATTTCACTAATAACTTCCCTAACTACGGTAACAGTGCTTGATTTTCAAAATGATACGGATGAAACTTCTTCAATATTTTATTTGTCAAGCTTTTGAAAACTCCAAGGTTACCACTAATTTCCTGGCACTAATATTTGGATTTTCAACAGCAGACACCACAACTTTAAACTAAATATTATCGTTGTTACTTTCATGTCTCGTGGTAGTTTTCGCATTTGCTGTTCATTTAAACCTTTCCTTCACATTTTCAAAACAGTGGGAATCTCTGTAAATTTGGATTATTTGCTTTGTAAATACGTGCTGCTAGCAAACATTTCCCATATTTTGCTAATTCTTAATCACTTGTAGCGATTTTATGTTTTTTTATTTCATTTGCAAATAAATGGTAACATTCCATAAATACTTATTTATTAAACTCAAATATCTAAATAAGTTATTAATTTTTATTTTAAATAGTGTAGCTAGACAACTAATAAATTTAATAATAATAAATACCCTTACTATTTTTCCCGACAAAGGAACGGGCGCAAATCCGGTATTTTATATAAAAATGGGTTTCTTGCAAAAACTACGCAACTTAGGTATAGGAAAAGCTATTAAAAAATTGTAGGGTCTACAGAAAGGCATCTACTGAAATCATAAAACACAGGGTGTTCTATTTGAAAAAGTCGAGATTTTTCAAATTTTAAATTATCAAGTTTGGCACGATTTTTTTTGCCCCCTGTATATCGCAGGATAACCTTTGATACGTTTCTTGAAAGAACCATCTTCACTCTATAGTTCCTGAAAAAAAAAAATAATTTCTAGCTGTCATACAATCATAATTATGTCAACTACTAGAAGTGACGAAACATAAGAAAAAAAAATGAAAAGTCGATTATCTCGAAAACTATCAATATTTTAATAGGGATCATAACAAAGTCCCGTTAATTTTTCACGTAGAATTCGACAATGCCATAAAAAATATAGGTTTCCTTTAAAAAAAATTAAGTTGGTACCTGCCCAGGAAAAACTGAACACCCTGTATATTTAAGGATTGTCTCATCAAAAGCCCATAGTGTTATACCTCGTTGGAAAGGTCTTTTCATGCTTTATCTCGTGGTGAATGCGTAATGTCATTTA
This sequence comes from Anoplophora glabripennis, assembly GCF_000390285.2. Classification (NCBI taxonomy): domain Eukaryota; kingdom Metazoa; phylum Arthropoda; class Insecta; order Coleoptera; family Cerambycidae; genus Anoplophora; species Anoplophora glabripennis. Next base: position 79,983 of record NW_019416383.1, on the reverse strand, counting down.
CCTCAATAAGGAAACCTATAGATGGCGTTATTTCAAAAGAATACCGTTTTATGGATTTTTCTCAAAAATTTTTAATGCAATGCTAGGTTTTCTTTTCATAAATGAATTCAACACAAAAATTGATGAATATAAGTTTGAAATTTCTATCGAAAGTGTTTATTTATTAGCGCAGTTTATCCAAGTTTAGGTTGTTTCATGCTTTCTTAAAAAAGTGAAATAGCAGGATAAAACTCTTATAAGTTAATTTGAAGAACGTAAAAATAGCTAAATTTTGACGCCAAAAAGGGTCGGATATTTAATTACCAAAACAAAATGCGTTTATAAAAGAACCTACCTAAACACGCAACGAAGGTTAAAATAGTGGTAGTTCGAGCATTTATAAACATCTTTACTTTTGTTAAAAATTAATTGTTCTTTCTTTACATAATATCAATATCTGTGTGTTATTGTTTTTGTTTTTATTATCAAGATTGTTATTCACTCACTAATTTGCGAAATTTTAAAAAATCTGTTGGCGTTCTACATTTTATGAGGAAAACGTCGACTGACTTAGGCCTAACTACGCCACTGGCGGCAGATAAATATTGACTTTATACTAAAAATGCAGCTGTTNTAATGCATAAAGAAATTATTCAATTTCCAAAACCCCCTATAAAATGTGTTGCACTGATTCCCTTAACAGGCAATGATTTATTACTTTGCATCGAATACGATCGTACTATAGGTTGTTTCATGCTTTCTTAAAAAAGTGAAATAGCAGGATAAAACTGTTATAAGTTAATTTGAAGAACATAAAAATAGCTATATTTTGACGCCAAAAAGGGTCGGATATTTAATTACCAAAACAAAATGCGTTTATAAAAGAACCTACCTAAATACGCAGCGGAGGTTAAAATAGTGGTAGGTATGCAATTCGAGCATTTATAAACATCTTTACTTTTGTTAAAATTTAATTGTTCTTTCTTTACATATCAATATCTGTTTGTTATTTTTTTTGTTTTTATTATCAAGATTGTTATTCACTCACTAATTTGCGAAATTTTAAAAAATCTGTTGGCCTTCTACATTTTATGAGGAAAACGTCGACTGACTTACGCCTAACTACGCCACTGGCGGCAGATAAATATTGACTTTATACTAAAAATGCAGCTGTTTACCAACGTACAATTACTCTCAAATTTTAAAAACCTAACATTGACTTCCAAATTTATTTCAAACATTAAAATATATATTTTTTTTAATTTTCAACACCCGGAATCTAAGCGTTTCCGGCCACATGTTTGTAGGAACTTGTTTTCTTCAAATATCATAAGAAATTGTGTCCTGAAGTTACGGACCGTACTTAGGAAACACCCTGTATAGGGTTCACAGTAATATTAAATTTACATTCGCGTGTTGCTCATTATAAACATTTATTAACTTATTAACATAGAAGATAAGCCTAGGAAAATGAAACCTTATAAAGAAAAAACTGGATAAAATTTATTATTATTGTTTATTTTAGGTATAAATAGTGTAATTACTGTACTATTCGAATAATTGTTTGTACGGATATTTCAAAGCTATATTGAAAAACAAGTGCTCATTATAAATCAACAGGTACATGCGTGAAACTCATTTTATGCATAATAACATAACAAGTGCCATTGTTAACAGATAACATTAAGTTAACGCCAAAAACATACGAAATTAACGTTAAACCAAACTGCTCATATCTCGAGTTCTTTTGCTGCTTACTACTTTCCTATTCACTATTTAAAACAATATGTCTCATTGATTTAAAAACTATTTGACTGTCGATAGGAAGAAGAACCTGAAGAAGCTGAAGAATCTGATATTGCGGAAAAGAGCGAGACCAAAGTTGAGGAAGAGGACGAAGAAGAGGATGGTACAAGTCCACCCGCCGAAGAAGGTACAACGGTTATGTCGCCAATGGATAAGGTAGCTCTGGACCTGTACGCAATCTCTCAAGGAACCCAGAAGCTTTTCGGGGAAGGTGAGGATGGTGAAATCAGCACTGAGAGTGAGAAGATTGCTTCAACTGAAGAGGGTGAAGCTACTACCGAACCCGTAACAGGTACAGATATTTCTTAAAAGAATTAAATTCGTTATTAACTGATACTAATGAATAAAAAAAAATTTGCTTTCAGAAACTGTAGAGCCAGAAACGACGACAGTTACGACCACAACTACTACCACCACGACAACCACCACGACCCCAGCTCCTACCACAACTACTACAACGACAACCACAACCACAGAAGCGGCTCCATTCGGACGAGGCAAATTCGGTGGTGGAAGACGTGGTGGAATCGGCGGAAGGAAGACGACCGCCCAAGCTGCCTCCACCACTGAAGCAGCACCAGCGGAATCTAAACCCAAGGGTAAATTTGGAAGGCCCAGTTTCGGAGGAAGGGCGAGACCTGGAAGCAAGACTACCGTAGCACCAGCCGTAGAAGAAGAGGCGCGCAAAGAAGAAGCCAAACCGGCCAGCCACTCAAGAGTGAGTTGTTAAATAATTATTTTCATGCGTACCATTTTTTTGTATAACCAATAGTTCAAACGTCCATATTTCTTTTAATTGCTTCTTCCAGTAGGTACAAAGATTTATTTGTTTTCAGCCATCTCTGAACAGAGGTCGCTTCGGCGCTTCTAGACCACGTGGCCGCACTACCGCCGCCACTGAAGAACCTAAGGAGGAGTCATCCAGCGGCAGTGGCAGCAGCACTGCCGCACCATCACGCCCATCTCTTCCAAGAGCTCGACCATCCTTCAATCTGAGAACTAGAGGACGCACAACTGCCGCACCGGCTACGGAAGAGGACCAACCCGGTGACGAATCTTCTCCCGTTACCACAGAACCTATCAGCAGCACCACTGCCAAGGGAAGAAGGATCGCCGCACCTGGTGTCAGGCCACTGAGACCTGGTCCACGGATCAACTTGTCTGCTAGAGGTAGACCTGGAGCAGCTACTACTACTTCAACTACGACAACTGAAGCCCCGCCTGAAGATCAAGTAGCAGAAGCCGAGGAAGAGCATGAAACTCCCGATCAAGAGGCAAGCGAAAAGGTAAGTCTCGGAGAATCTACGCCAGCGTGTTTCATGACGAATTGTTGATTCTGTAGTAAGTTCTGGGTCAAAATTACGATTACTTCATTTTTTAACCATTCATGAAAATGAATTTATTTATTTATACTCTATTCTATGTTACAATGAATTTCTGTCAAGAAAAAAAGCAATAGGCCCTTGGTCCATAGGGAAAAGTCCTTTTATTTTTTATATTTACCGTCCCCTGAATTTATGGCAACTAATGATTGTCTAATTTTATCACGTAGGAGGAAACCCCTGCCGCTCCAGTGGACAACAGTCCACTAGGCCGTCTCCGCAACAAGAACCGCATCAATGTCCAGCAGCGTCCAAAGGCTGCAGCTAGCGCCCCTGTCCAGGTCCGCAGAGTGAACCCGCTCATAGCTAGGAGACGTCCGGGACAAACTACTGAGGCGCCTTCAAGTGAGGCACCTCAAGAGTCGCCAGCCCCCGAAGAGTCCGAAGATGAAGACGAAGAAGGTACAGAGGCAGCACCGAGCTCCAGCACTACAGAAGAACCAAAGGGATTGAATAAACTCCTAGCCGGAAGAAGGCGACCCGGTGTTAGGACACCAGGAACCCTAGCCCACCGTACCTAAGGCTGAAGGACTGAATTCTCTCACTAAGTGATGAATATATGTGTATGTAGTATATGTGATCGTATGTTTGGCTTGAAATATGACGGCTATAAAAGTTGCCATCAAATTTAGCAGCAAAATTAAAGAATAACTAAAAATAAATAGGTATACTTTCGCCATTTATAGAGTTTCTGGATACATTCTTCAGAAGCTTCTATTGGTCCCACAATACCCAGTGCTGTGAAAAATCCACTAAGGATCCTGTCAAAATTGTCATTTTATTAGAAATAAAACACCATATTGTTTCTTTGACGTCCTCAATAATTGTTACTTCGTAAGGAAGAGCGATTGATTATTCTTAGCAGTTCTCAGTAGGTTAATTAAGTAGGTATATCAATAATTTGTCCACACTTGTTAAGATTAAGCCTATTTATTATTCTTAACCAGTTTCCGACGTTACCTAGTTTTCATTTAATTTTAGGTTATTAGTTACGTTTCAATTATCTGTTATTACCTGTAAATATCTTTGTTTTATGTTTTCCTACTGAAATAATTGCTTGGTTAGGAAGTTAGTCCCTACTCATAGGAGAAAATTTCATATATTGTATTTTTTATACTCTTTTTTTAAGTGTTTTTAGGATTAAGCAAATGCAGGCCTGCCACGTGCCAATACTACATTTAATAAACATTTTTGTAATTTATTAAAAATAATTGAAATTCCAATATTTTGTACATAAATAAATAAAATAAATATTTTAAGTAAAACTGATTTTTCAAAAAAATTAAGACTATTAATCCTGATACCAACACGTTACGACGTATGTAAAAATAGCGATAGTACTACACCAAGTGTGACGGAAAAATTCTGGGGAATTTTTATCACATTTTATTATTTACTCTTGTTTAGTATTATCATGCGAGTAGTTGTTTAAGAGGAATTCGGTATCACTTTGGTCACCTATTTATCAGGAGCTGCCACCAATTATGGATGGATACTCTATTTGTGAGCTTACCCCCACAGAAGTCACAGAACACCCTCTAGAATAGAAACTGATTACTCAGCATTTTTACACACAGTTGATAGCAGTTCGCCTTAGGTGAATGCCATCCAAAGTTTCGCATTTAGTGTAGACAATTACTCCTGATCTGTTACTGAAGCTATTCAATAAAAGATGGCGAAACTTTGAGCGGTAAATTCGATTTTGACAAATTTGATTAATATTTATGTTTTAGGACGAAAAGTGAAGCTTTAAAGTAGTAAATTTTTACGGCAGAAGCGTAGTCGAGGCCGTAAAAATTTACGAGTACTCTAAAGCTACTTTTCGTCCATGGTACATACAATTTTTATGACTTTATCTAAAAAATCAAATAGTATTTATTTATACTATGGTAATACGTGGGTTACCATAGAAATTTGTTTGAAGTACTAGAACTTTTACTTTAACGTCCTAGAACTTTAAAGTTCCATTTTTTGTCCTAAAAATAATTCAAAAAATGGTTCACTATTGAACAGTATGAAATAAAATCTATTTATAAATTTGACTATTAAAAAAATAACTTAAATTTTGCATAAAAATGAACTAACCCATCACTTATTAACAAATCATGTCAGGTAAAAAAAAGAGTAGTTTAAAATAACCAGTACTTTATTATAAGAAAACATATTCATTTTTTAATTTCCTTAATAGAAATGGGTTTTAACATAATTATAACAAAATTTTTCATTTAGGTTCTAAAATGATGGATGAATTGGCATAGGTATACAGTGTGGACTTTTATTATTACATATATGAATTATTTGAATAGTACCTACTATTGGCAATTAGTCCAGGCGGTATCTGTTTCGGGTTGGGTAAAACGCATATGAACGGAGATTTTTGCTTTAACGGCTTCTAAATAACATCAGAAATCATAATACTTCTATGCAAATAAAAAAAAAAACGTGGGCTTAGTTATTGCAAAAAAGTATAAAAAGTAGCAAAAAAATTCATTTTTTTCTTGGATTTCTCGTCGACAACTTAGCAACTATTCATTTTAGACAAAAATGGAGGGGGAAAAAAAGATTTGTAATTAAATTTTGATCAAGATAGAGTTATTTGCAATTCGAAAAAATAATTATTGTTATTGCAAAAATCGGAAAAATCATTTAAGAAATTGCAAAAAATGATAGTTTATTTGTCAATTTTTTTCAGACACTTGAATAATACCTAGGATCTTCATACTTTTCCGAATTAAACTTCTTAGTATCGTAGTGCACACTTGATGTTTACTCGTGTACAAATCTTGACATTTTTATCTTTAGCCGATTTAAAGATAATTAAGGAAAACCATTTGGAAAGTAACAACTTCAACACACTGTATCTGGAAAACAGGGAGTCTAAGCAAAAGACTTTACATGAACTAGGTACCCCTATTATTTTTCCATGAGGAACTTGCACACAAGTTTTTTTGAAACATGAACGGGACACCCTGCTGTATACAATAAAATAATATTTTTGTCTATTATTACTTTAAAATAAGTGGAATAAAATACAATTTTTAAATATATAATACATACATTTATTAAATTATTAAATAACAATGCATTTTTTTCGCAAATTAATGTATATGTTTACAACAAAATATCTATAGGTATAGGCATAGATAAAATATATTTACAAAAAATAATGTATTTATCATAACAGGTTTGACAATAACATCCAAACAATTTTGAGGGCCATGCTTCAGTCTGAGCCAGACCATTGGTCACTCAAGGGCCAGACGTCCATTCAACCTCCAACCCCTTGGCTATTGGCACCCCTAGAGATGTTCTCCTGGAGCCTTATCACCAGCTGCCTATGTGTTTCTGTTTCTTTAGTCTTTACATTTACTTTAAACATTAAATAATTATCTCTAATTAGGTACCCAATGAGTTTCCCAAAACGGGTACGACTTCCTTCTTATCAATGCTGTATGCCAGGGCGTAGGTAGGTAATTATTTAATCGTTCTAAATACTTTAGGAACTTGACATGATCAAAAATTTTATGCCGTCAAATTTTTAATGCATCACGGAAATTTGTATATGACGAAATTCTGAATATCTTTTAGCTGGATGTAGAGTAAAGACGATACTCGATAAAATGAAATACCTCATTTGTCATTATTTCAACTCTACATTTTTTAAAAATTTTAGTAAATCGTGACTTCTCAACGTAGGTACGTTGAAAATAAACCCGTGGTATATACCTAATAGGAGAATAATTGTTGATGTTTACACGTAATCCGATAATTTTCCGGCAAAGTTCAGGCAATGTTATGATGTTCAAGGCTCTCGATTACAGTATGGATTAAAATTTATTTTTTCCCGCCACTGTTTTGTATCCGCATTGTGATCAATAATTTTATTTTTAATCCCGAATGATATCAAATCTGCCTCCCCATTTAACTTTCCAAAATTTCTCTCGAAAACTAAACGAGTCAATAAGTCAACTTTCGAAAAACTAAAAATGAATTATCCTTTTTAAGAATTGTTTAGGGTCTGACATTTATGAACGTTCACAATGATTGTCGCAATTGCCGACCGCACTCGAGTCAAGTCATAAAACATAATTCTAAGTCTTGCCACAGCCACACTAAATAATTACTAAATACTAAATATTTATAGATTGTTCCAAAGCATCAAAGAACTGCCAAACACTTTATTTTTAAGTTTTGTTTTAACTGCTCACATAATATTTTAATATTGCCAAATTATTTTCCAAACGGAATTTATCCTCGTTTGCACCGACATGATGGATTTTAATTTTAATAGCCACTTTTAATATCCCAATTCCCAATGGTTTTAGAAACCGTGTGGGCAACCGGCATCTTCGTAAATTTAAAAAAAATGTTAAAAAAAAGAAATTCAATAATACGCGCGTCAGGGATTGACTAAATAATGAACCACACCCAAGTAATCCAAGTATTTCAGAAAATCGTTCTAATTTACGATTGTTTATTTCTCGTATCGCTAGTACAGACTGTTCCGCCAGAGAGCAGAAGCAAATTTTATTCTTTCGTAAAATGTTTGCAACCCTTAATACACACTACCGCATTACTGGTTGCTAGCTCAGCAAGAAAATTAACATTCTTTCGTAAATACTTTGCCATTATCATTTCTTTTATTCTTTTAATTCATTTTTTAAATATTATTTGATTAACTGATAAATTAGCTATGATGAGGATTTTATGGGAAATTTAAAGGAAAAAAAACTCCATATTTCTTAAACAATTTAATTTCAAAACATGATAAATAAAATGGTTTAACCAACTCTTTTCTATTTATGTACACGAATTTACATGTAAAATGTTTATTTACAAATTTAAGTACACCAACATGACAGTAAAATTGACTATTCAACACATATTAGAAAACAACTGGAATGCAAGTTACACAACCATGAAATAAAAAATAAATATATATTTTCAACATAAATAAATTTAAACATTTATAATACAAATAGAGATTTTTTCTATACATTTAAGAATGTATCACTTAAAAAAAAATTGAATCACAGAACAGTGAGTGTTTTTGCTATTCATACTTTCATCAAGACTTCGCAGCAATTGCTAAAAATGAATTAATCACTCTTAAATCTATTGCAAATATTCTGTTTCTATAGAGTGGATCAAAAAAATTTCAGTTTCAAATATTAAAATAATAATTAATCTATTGCAGAAATAATAAATTATTCGGAAGTTATTATAAAACATTTTCCTGATTTTGTGATATTTGATTGCAACCATAAACTAATAAACTGATGTTCAGTAATTGCGAAAATTTTTTCCTATTTTGTACTTTTATTTCTTTATTTTGGCAAAAAGCTGAAAATGGAAGACACAAAATTCGAAGTTGCATATATTTGATCCACTCTGTATTTTAAGTGGGAGCCTTGTAGGAATAAAAAATTAATACTTAAAAAATCAACATGTCAAAAAAATTATACTAATATTCCTGTACTAATAAAATGTATCACATTATTAATTTTTTATAAAACATGAGAAAAGGTAAGGTAATGACAACCAATTTGTGATTATGATATTCGAGTTTGGTGAAGATACTTTATAGATGCCTTTAATATTCAAAACTAGCATAAATAATGATAAAATATTAATAAGTGGTAATTCCTAAGCAAAATGTTTTCAATTATGGGTTCGCCCTCACTGCGATCATATGTTAAGGTTATGCAAAGAAAAGACACCAATGATTTGCAGGAACATCGCTGAAGGCAAGTGTGAAGGCTAATAGTACTGGATAATGTGTAATAAGAGGAACAAATTGTGAATCCTATGATGGAGACCAAACAATTTTAAGAAAATGCATGCATGCCAAGTTGAAATGAACCAAAAAAGTTTGGACATTACGGGAAAATCAGTTCTGCCCATTTTATGTGTAACAAGTTCAAGTCACAAGACCAGCCCAACAAAGACAACATGGGATGAATCAAAACATCCTACTAAAAACATTTTGGTTACGGACAAGGCTACATTTACCAGAAATAAAATGAACAACTTTCACAATACTCATAGGTACTGGGTCGGCTGATAATCCCCATGTTTATAGGCAAACGACTTTTCAAGATAGCTTTTTCTAAAGGTGTGGGCAACTTATGCCAATCTTGCCAGATTGTTTAATGAGCAAAAGCTATGTGGGATTTTTGCAAATATGATCTACTATGTTCCCTAGACTGTTTAGGCCTGAATTGAGAGTTGTTAGATAACACATTCAGTAAAAAGTGAGTAGGCCATGGAGTCAGTTGTGTAGACAGCTAGGTTACCAGATCTTAATCCTTCTGATTTCTTTTTATAGAGTTGGATAATAAACTTTTTTGTAAGATGCCTGTTAACATAAGGAAAGAACTTATTGCCCAGATAGAACAGGCAGTTGATGAAGTTAGGGGAAAACCGTTATCCTTACAAAGTGCTTGCAGATTCTTAATAAGTCAGGTCCAACTTCATAATATTGTAAGATTTTTCTTTTTAAGTTTATTGAAAATTGGTATTTGAGAAAATGTTTATATGAGTCAACTTAGGAACCACCGTAAATACTTTCAAACATTCTAGAGCTTATTCTAAGTAGAAGTATAAAAAATAGAAAAAAGCAAAACATACATTAATTATGTTAATTTATCCGTTTCCATTCTATACACAATTTGACAAATTTAGTTTTGCCACACTTATCTTACAAGTACAAATTTTGTTCTTCAATAGTTACAAAAGAGTTAGGTCTTTAACTAACAGTAATTCTTAGGCAGATTTGTGCAGGCAGTGAGATATAGGTCAGAATAAAAATTTTGAAAACAAAAATGCAATAATAATTCTGTTACACATACAGGGTGATTCACAAATGGTGACCAAAAAAGGAAACCTGGTATTCTTTAGTGGATTTTTAAGGGAGTCTTTCCTGTAAAGTTTTTATCTAGGAAGCTTCGTTAAAAAGGTACAGGGTGTTAAACTTCAAAAAATATTTTGAATTTTTTTAAATAATTTAAGAACTAGTAAGTGAAATAATTTGAAATTGGCCACATGTATTTAAGTAAACATTGTCGAAAATCTGAGGGATTTAAAAAAAATATACATGGTCTAGTGGCGGAGATACAGGGTATTGGTGATATATTTTTCTAAATAAAATAGTACACCACTGCTTTATGGTAACAACCATGATATTTTCAGATTCATCTTTCAATTTTCTACAAATTACTACTCTCTTGTGTTTTTTGGAAAAAGCTTGATTTCCAAGTAAAACTTAAAAACGAACTGAAAACACACTTCGATATTCGAATATAATACGTTTTAAAATTACATAATGGGCTGCTATAGCAACTTTGATATACTGAGCAGTTAGAAAAAAGAATAAATAATGCTTTTCATCAGATTCAAGCAACAGTAAATTTCAAACAAATTACATTTTCGTTACTAAAAAGATGTCGGATCTGTGTTTGTGGAAATGGAGGTATTTTTGAGCATTTACTCAAATAAAATCGTTAAAATGATGACTAATGTTATTAATTTCTTTATTCGAATAAATAACCGAATGATTAGTGCTTGTCATGACATTTAAGTAAAAGTAAAGCAACGGCAGACTATATTATTTAGAAAAATATGCCACTGACACCCTGTATCTCCGCCACTGGGGTACGTAAATTTTAGGAAACACCCTCAGATTGTGGACAATGTTTACATAAATACGTGCCCAATTTCAAATTATTTCACTTACTAGTTTTTAAATTATTTAAAAAAATTTAAATTTGAAGTTTAACACTCTGTATCTTATTAACAAAGCTTCCTAGATAAAAACTTTATAGGAAAGACTGCCCTTAAAATTCACCAAAGAATATGAGGTTACATTTTTGGTCACTATTTATGAATCACCCTGTATATCATTTTGTGTAAAGTGTAAAACTATAGTTTCAATAATGAACAGTGAGGACTTTACAGGCCAAACATGTTTGTTGTATTTTAATTTTGTCATAAATCAGTTAAAATATATGACATGAAATGTCCGATAATATTAAATTTCATCATGGATTTACAGTAAACACCCATCAAATTGGTAGATTAATATAAAAGAAAATAATTGATTTTTAACTGAGCATTAATATACACTTTTATATCAATAACACAAAAAATTAGTTTTAATATTATTATTTTGGATTCCATCAAAACAACCTTTATTCTAGAGACGATGACCATAAAGAACACACTATAGATTGGAATCTCCATATTCATACAACAACTAAAATCACAAATATTAATATCAATGACACTTTCTAAATCCTGAAGGTCTCGCAAACGGTTTTATAGCTTTCCTTCAACAATGGTTTATATCAAAGATATAGTTAATAAATGACTAGTACAAATGATCTTTATCTATATAGTCTCCAAGACGTGTTTCGTGGAATAATTTTTTCTTAAACATTCCTACAGCAACAGAACAAGCACATCATCAAACCATCTATAAAGTATATACAAAAACAAATTCAACCCGATCTACGACAGAAAAAAAAACGTTTATATTGCCCTAACTTTCCTATGCATTAAATTTGCAGAACTTAACCTATCGTTATCGTATTCTTGTGCCTTTATATACAAAAAAACACCTGCTATCACAGTTATTGTTCCCAATCCACTTAACATCGTTACCGGATTCCCGAACATAAGAATAGAGAGCCATATGAGAAACGCCCGTTTAGCAGTATTAGCAACACTAAAAAAAATGTTTTAATTGATTATAAACTACATACTGAGTCATTTGAAACATGTTTATGAGTAAAAGCGACAAATTGAAGGTTACGCTTTTATGTAACATTCATTAAAATATGAATACTGTGATATTTCATAAACAATTTTAAAAAGATGACAAAAAAACATAAATCATTAAAATAACATTGAATTTATTAAAAATGAGGATTACCTGTTATCTTTGTTTTCTGTTACACGTTTTACTTTATCCAATATAATAAATATAAAAATTAAGCTTACCTGTGTGTCACAGGACTAATATAGTCCATAAGGACATAAGCTGTGATGCTTTGGAAGTGGAAAAATATTCCGTTTAATACAAAACACAAAATTAGTTTATAACCAATTTTTTCACTGGATACTAAATCAACCAATAATAAAGTGGCTGGGATTTGAACAACTATGCTTGCCACACTAGTGTAGAATTGTAATTCAGCTGGTCTAAAAGAAATAAATTACATGTTAGATGTTCTATCCTATTCTACATTTGCAGTAAACTCGTTAACAATTAAACTAAGAAAAATGTTTTATATAATTCTTTAAAATAATTGTATCATAGAAATTATACTTTTTATACAAATTTTTAAAACAAGTCCGTTAGAATTTTTAATGTTGTATTCTAAAAGGTTTGTGAATAAATTTCTTTTAATTTCCAAATGTATCTGATTCGCATATTGTTATAACAACTGCAAACACAATTACACAAATTTTTTGTGTAATTCATATACATTTATATCCACTAATAGAACAACTGTAATCAACAGAGAAAGGAGACAGTCGACTATACTACTACTTAAACATTCTTCTACGCAATTATAATATTTTAAATGTCATCAACAGGTTTTAAAACTACAAAAATGTTACTACATTCTTCTTTAACATATTCAAATATACATTGCATCAGGCTTTACATTAGCTACAAAAGATGTTTTAAAATATTGTGAAACAAATTGTAATTCTAAAATCAAAAGCTGTCGCAACAGAATAGATCTTCTTAACCTTGAGAAATGTATACGTTAAAGGAAAGTTTACACATTCTCTACAAAAGGAAAAGCATGACAAATAAACCATAAAAACTATATAAATATTTGTTTACTTCAGTTTGCACAACTGCAGTAAAACAATGCAACTTACGTGTATTTAAATTTGTCTCCAGAAATCAACATTTTTGAATAAACATTTTGTACACATTCAGTTACGTTTGTGGCCATAGCTGCCAAAAAGCCAATTAGTTCAAAACTAACTTCATTAATGGAACATAAAGCCAATCCCGACATAACAGGAAGAAGACTCAAGTTGACATAGAGTCCGGTTTGTTCTCCTAAAAACAAATATTTCATGAAATAAATAAAACTTTAAAATTTATACAAAAATATATATGTATGCCTTTAATATACTTACCTAAGAGAAATCTTGATATTAATACTGTAAAAAGGGGAGCAGAGCTTTTAATAGTTTCTGTGAAACTAACAGCCACATAATTCAAAGCTACTAAACCTAGCACAACCGTTAAAAATCTAAAAAAGAAAATATTTAACCTTTTTGTAAGCATATAAAATATTTTTCTACCTAAAACAACCTACTAATACCATGTGTCTATAAAATCCGGGTGGCTTACTTAACCGCTGTGATGGCTTATACATTCCGCAAGGAAAATATAATTGCACAAAACCACATGCTGCAGTCATTAACATTTGACAAGCCCCTAAAATTGTTACAGATTTAAAAATATATGCAAAAAAAGTGCAAAAACTTACCTAAGACAGTTGGGTTGCCATTTTGGTAAGTTAAAATATATTTATTTAAAAATAAAGTACACCCACTGAAAAAATACCATAACAAAAGAAATATAATTGCTCTGAAATTTGATAAACCCTTTTTGGTTTTTTCTACAACAGGAAATACTTCTTTTTTGACACCATTACTTTCAACTTCCTTTGGGATATTATTTGTCGGTGATTTATCCATCTTTGCATAACTAAATAATAAATTAAAGGAATAAATACTGTACTAATGTTAATACACAATTCCAAGACATTCCTCTTTGAAGGAATAATAAACCACGTCCAAATATCACAAAGTAACCTCAATTTTGGTACTTTCACTAACATTCATTGTTGATTAACTGCTAACTTGACAGCAGCAACGGCAGCAGCAGCGTTTATTTTTATTTTTGGAATCATGTTAGCAACTTTCAGTTTATTACATTGGTAATTCTCGAAATTTATGTTCCCATTGTGATGTTGCCAAGTTAGATCTGTTTTCTTTCTTTCTGCATACCTTACAGAACTGTCTTATTTTTGTCACCATGCAATTTCCAAGAAAGTGTTGTTATTACAAAAATCTAGCAACATCGCTTACTTAATATGTTTAAGGTAAATTTTGAGGTTGCCGTAATTAATAATTTCTCTCATTTTTTCTTATTTTATTGCCGTCTTGTTTTTGGCAACATTGCAGTTTTGCTTTTTTTTTGTATACAAACAATTTCATAGTTTAAAATTGAGGTTAATTGATTAATTAATCTGTGAAAATTAAAACGCGTAATGCCGTCCCGTGAAAAGAGAGACGGCGGCCCATCATTTTCTTGAGGGGATGAGGAACAGGAACAAAACTCTAAAACAGGTGCGCGGTCATCAACCCTTTGCTATAAACATTGATCTGCAAATGCCTATATGGAAGTATCGAGGTAATCGCCCTTTTTACACGGTTGCTTTATTACTATTCACTATGTGACTGCCGCGCTGACAATCCTAATATGGTTTAGTTCGCTAATTGCATACAAGAATGCAGAAGAAAGAGGAGAACTTTGACCAGAAAAAATTAGATCTGGAAGTATGGCTGCAGCGAATGGAATCAAGACTTGCAGGTATGGCACCTGTGGGTCATACAGCAGACGTACTGGAGGTCCAACTGAGGGAACAGAAGGGCCTGCATGCAGAACTACATCAATTTAAAGCACAAATCGAATCGTTCCAGCAACTTACACAAAGACTGATCACAGCACATCAACATGAGGACACAAGCCGTTACAAAAAGGTAAAAGCATGTTTTAAAATCGTCAATTTTCTGCATAATCCCACTTTTGTGATCGCAGGCGGCGGAATATATCAACCAACACTACCTGAGACTCGATGCCTGTGTAATAAACAGAGGCAAACTCCTTCATTCCGCTCTAAGTTCCCTGCAAAATCTAGACCGATCCTTAGACAAATTCCTGGCTTGGTTAAGTGAAGCTGAGTCCGTCGTGGAAACCTTGGAAGGAGATGTCGAATCTCGCAGGGCAGCTCATCAACTCAAAGAATTACAAGCTGATATTGACAGGCAGGCTCCTACACATTCTTCTCTTCGGTCTTCAAGCTTGGCCCTGCTTGGGTCTTTGGCCCCCGAGGATGCTCTCATGTTGCAACTTAGGGGAGACGAAATGGAGAGGAGATGGCAGGTGAATAAAAATCTACTATGTTTCATTTGTATTGGCCCCCATTTTGAGTGCTTAATTAAAAAAATAATCTAAATTAAACAGTTTTTGACATATCCACTACTCGAACTGTTTTTTTTACTGCTTTTAATATTGAAACTGCAACTTCTTTGGTAACAACACACTCCATTTTTTGTAATTTACATTCAAAGTGAAAGACTGACATATTTGAAGGGTATAGTAGATAAAAAATAATTTTAATTTCTTTAAACTATTAATTTATTTATTTACAGTCCCTAAGAACACGAACCTCAGACCTGCGCAACCGTCTAGAGCACAACGCCGACTACTGGAACGCACTGTTGCTGTCACTGCGTGAACTCACAGAGTGGGTTATTAGAAAAGACACAGAATTAGGATTGGCGGCGCGGCAAGATGACCACCGAGCTTTCAGACAGCAATTGGAAGACAAAAGGCCCTTAGTCGAGGCCAGTCTGAGGAGCGCTAGGCAGTTTGTAGCTGGAGATCCTTCTGGAGAACTAGCGAGGAATCTTAGAAGGGAACTCGTTAAGCTGTCGGACAAATGGAACGCTTTGATCGATAAGTCGGATCAGATGGCGACTCGGTTCGAGCAGAATTCCATCGTAAGTTAATCTTGATTTGTACAGGATGGTTTGATATTTTTTTTATCAAATTTTGGGAATAGGCGAATTACCAAAAAATAATAATAATCGAAAAAATTTTACTTTTTGCAATACAGGGTATTAACGGTTTCCTTAAAAAAAGCATTTTCAATGGAAAGTACGTAAGTATAGCGTATATTTCAAAACTTTAAAGTAGTCTTTCTCGAAATACGATTTTTTTAGTTACTTGAAAAAATATTGGAAAAGTACATTTTATCAACTATCATAATTTTTTGATAATCCATTTATTCCTAAAATTTGTTAAGAAAAATCGACCCACCCTGTATTAATTTTTGGTTGAAACACTTGCCTTTTCTTTCAGAAACTGAAACAACTAACCATGAACCTGGAAGAAGCTTCCTCGGCCGTATCGAGGTTGGAACGGGCCACTCTCAGTTGGAGTGGTCCGAGGAGCGCAGCCGAAGCCAGGGAACTCTTGTCTAACTTGAGGACTTTGGAGCAACAATTGCCCTCTTTGCAGAGGTCTCTCGAGGAGGCCAGGATCCAGGCGGCTGGTATTGGTAATGCCTTGCCTAATAACCTGGCAGCCCAGCTGGAAGATTGCACCGCTAGGTGTCGGGCATTACAAGCCGCTATTAGAGAGAGGAGGGACCAGCTTACCAGCAGCACTCAAGGTAGGAATTTTTACAAGTTATTTAAAGACAAAAGTTTTCTGTAGCTCTTTCAGATATTTTAACATACGTTACCTTCGGAAAATCAAAATTCTTAGCGGCCATATTTGTTTAAAGTGGAGCATAGAATATCCATGTCAGGTAGGGGACCGCTTAGCCGGGTGTCTTGGCCGGCGGATTTCCATCTGCCGAGGCAAGCATCACGGATGCAGGTTGGAATTTGGATGGGTGACCTAAGGCAGGCTCGGGGACGTGGCTGTGGCAGCCTACCATCAGAGACCTGGGTCGCCCAACATTTGCCGCATGTGTGTGGTCCCCGATAAATGTTAATGAGAATAGAGCAAATAGAATCTCTGTAACTCAGGATCATGCTATCATACATAAAACTGTATGAGACTTTGCCACCAAGCCACCCGTGTAGTAAATATGATGGTTTGAAGAAAAGTACTTGAGTAATGGAGAAGGGTGTGTAATTCACAAGTTATTCAAAAAAATTTGGGAATAAATGCGTCATGAAAAATGGAGTAAATTTTGTAAAAAAAAATTTGTAAAATCCTTATAGTTTCCGAGAAAAAAATGATTGAAGTTGTAGTATTTACAATCTTTACATCGCTGGGCTATTGTAATTTCTAGTGTCATTCGCGTTGTGTGCTGTACCAATGCCCTCTCTCCACGTGGTCCCAAATGATTCCTAATACTGGAATCTGATTTTAGTATTACCTTATTACCTAACATTTTTGTGATAGTGTTTACATTAGTTTATCAAGTGTCAAAAATGGCTTACGTGTATAGCAACTCGGAGTTGATGGATATCGTTTTAATTAATGTGAAGCAAGACATTTGCGTTATAGTGAATTATTTGTTATGGTGAAGTAAGACAACATTTGTGTTAGTTCGTAGAAACTGGGTAAGACTCGCCCAAATGTGTTTACACATTGGTGGACAAAATTTTGAACAGTTGTAACAGAACAAATTAAGTGTATTAATTAATAATGACAATAGCGGCAAAAGCAGCTNACAATATTTTTTCGAAAACTGCAATAAAATAAGACAAATCTGTTATATACAATAATTTAATTTATATTTGAAATCGTTTGAATTGTGTTTGAATCAAGATGGTTTAGGCGCGGTGACAATCATAACGATAGCAACCTAATATAGTACATTGTGTAACGAGTGGGGAAAAGTTGCCAATAGCACCACGCAGACGTAGTTGACGCACGAGTGAAGCGAGTGCGGAAAGCGCCCAAGTGGCGCTATGGCAACATTTTCAAACGAGTTGCACATACTATTTTCTATCACAAGTGCGAGTCGTTATGGGACCTATAGCATAGGGGGTTAGGTGCACGGAAAGTGCTAGATAGTACAATAGCGTGATGTTGTACTATCTAGCACTTTCCGTGCACCTAACCCCCTACACTATAGGTCCCATAGCGAGCGCGCGTGATAGAAATAATATAATATACTGTGATAGTTTCCTTAGTAACACTATATATGATTTGCTTACCTTGGCGTGCTTACTCAGCTTCACTGCTTCTTGATCTACTTTATTTGGGCGCCAGCTCCCATGAGCATATAATTTAGATGTAGGATTATATTTATAGAAAAAGTCTCTGTTATTTTTTTTTAAATTGACTCAAGAGCAACTATGTTTTAAAAAAACATGATATGTCTTGTCTTAGGGTGTGGTTCTAAGAAGATATGAATTTTGATTTAAAGTTTCTTTCAATAAATAGACTGGAATAATGTACTCAAAAGGAAATATTAAAAAATTGTTCAGAATTTAATTATTGTATCTCAAAATTTTAATTTATGCAAATAAAATTCAATTACGATAGTTATGCAAGTATATTGTAAATTTAAATAAAATTTTTAATGTGATTAGTTTCCCAAAGTTTATTTTCTAGTAATAAAAACAAGTCAAAACAATGAGTTTCTATACTACCTACGCCTCTCCTACTCTATTCCTTAAAATTATATCCTAAACTCTATGTTTTGCAATGAATGTTCAAAATTACGCACAGTCTAATTACATATTCTTAGTTTATACCTATATTCCACTATCCATCACTAACTTCTTTTTCTGTCATTGGCCGCTCGATCCTCATTCTCGTATATGCTCGTCTACTCCAACTTGTCCTAGCTCCTACTCATCTACTTCAACTCGTTCTCGTTACTGTTAGTCCACTTTGGTCCTTACTGTCATTTCCTTTCCTGATATTTGGTCTTCTATACAATTCCTATTATGTCTTGTCATTCTACTTGTTTTATGGTTCTGTTGACTACGCTCTATTTCTTCACTATAACAGTACAATTATAATTTATTATTTGACTTACTGTATTATCAATTTTATTAATACTCTTCAATGAATTTTTGTTACTGTTAACACTTTTCCTGTGCTTCCTCTGTATAACTTTTCCCTCTCTATGAAATACTTTCTTTCTTGTTCTTCTTCTTTCAAATTTCAAATAATCTTACAATATCCTTTATGTGACAAATTATTCTTCCTGCTTCTTTTTATTTATGTTTCTCCCTAGTTACCATTTTTCTTTTTCATATACCACTACTTAAATTATAAACATATTTCTTAATTAATTATAGTCATACAAAATATTTATACCAATCACATTGTTGCTTTGGAATATATCTATATATTTTTTTATTAACTTTACATAATTTTTTTTTTATAAATTTTCTTTCTCTAATGACTTTTATAGATAGTATACGTAAGTATTTAATATTTTTATTCTTCTCGTCTTAATTTTAATGATTTCAGTATTTCCTCCCATTGGTCAAACTAATATCCAAGTCCATTATGAATTTTATATTAATTTTTATTAATTGCGATTTACTACCATTTTTTTTTAATATTTTAAAGTCTTTACTTCAATCATTCTACATATTACAATACATATAAATAATATAATATTTAATAAATTTTAATGCTACAAATTCGGATGTATATATAATATTTAATAAATTTTAATGCTACAAATTCGGATGTGTATGTAATTGCTGCAATGTAGCATTGAACAATATCTTTTTGGCTGCCATTTACAGTTTTATTAAGGCAATTGAAAAATATTGCCAACAAGAAGACTAAAAATAATAATAAAATGATATAAAACAGTAAAATTGAGAGCTTTGCTATTAGAGTGATTTTAAAATAATGTAATAGATGTGCCTAATTTTTATTCTCATCAATAACATATTTATAGATGCAAATAACACAAAACACAAATTAATAATTAATAGATAACTCGTATTTGTCACATATTGTGCCGTGATCATCGAAATTTGTAGATTTAATAAATTTCTTAGGTTTGTTGGTTGAAATAAAAATAGCAATGAAGTCAACTCTAGAAAATATTTCTAATTTGATTCAATCAATGTAAACAAGTTAATGGACGGAATTGAATTATTTCATGATATTCAATCCACTCTACTCAACCCAGTCCCTCTGAGAGCAGATCAAAAACTGTGAGATAAATGATATTTACAATTATTTTTAATTAACTTTATTCAAACTAGAATTTTTTTAATATAAATATTAAAATACATTCTACTTTAATAAAGAGGAAATTTTCAAACACGTAGTAGTATTTATCTATAAAGTAGTTAGTATCTCCTTTATAAATCCACTCTTTGCTCTCAAAAGTTTGAAATATAAAAGAAATATATCTGCCCTCAACAGCATCATTTTTTCAACTATAATTTTTTTTTTGGGTTTTTGTTTTCCCTTTATACTTTTCTTTATTGCATATATTTTTTTAATGTCTCGAAATAATCTACAATCTTATACAATCATTAGACGTTTCTTAAACGTTGTTAATTAGTATTTAATTATTGAAATTTGGCACGCAAAATAAATGTTTTAATGGGGTGTTTGTTTCCGTGTCATTTGTGATGCCATTTAAAGCTATCGATAATCGAGAAGATGAATGATGAGAAAAGGACATTCCAACAGCATGAGCATAGTAAGTAACAAGAGTAACAAATTCACTTTGGTTCAAGGCTCCAAACATGGTCATTTCTTTAGATTATGTTCCATCTCGTAGCTATAGGAATTGTCGACTAGATGACGGACATCCGAGAAGTAGGTTATGTTCTCGGCCGCACTAAATGACGTCACAATGCGTCCTTGATCACGTGACATCAAAATTTACATATTATTTTGTAATTTTAAACATCTGTAATTAATTTGTAACATTGAGGGATTTAATTTTTTATCAGTTGGTTGTTATCGGTTATAGACTACAAATTTATGTAATTCTAAAATAAAATTTTCCTAATTTCTTTCTAATCCTAAAGAAATAAACGTTAATTTTTTTAGCATGAAGTCTTAATATTTTAGCAGGAATACTTAATATTGTTATAATTAATAAAATATACAGGGTGTTTTCTAAATCCATGCCATAATTTCAATATACAAGGTGTTGAAAATTAAGAAGATATATTTATTCAAATACCTCTGAAGACAGCTAGACTAAAAATAATTAACTTAATTCGTACATCTGTTAACCAGTGGCGATAATATTGGAAAGCAGTAATCGAATGTCAGAAAAAAGTCATTGGAATACAAATTTTAGAAACTATACACCCCAATTTTGCTCTAAAAATAAAAAAATCTATGCCTATGATTTTTTTTTGTGGTTANTTCGGATGTGTATGTAATTGCTGCAATGTAGCATTGAACAATATCTTTTTGGCTACTATTTACAGTTTTATTAAGGCAATTGAGAAATATTGCCAACAAGAATACTGAAAATAATAATAAAATGATATAAAACAGTAAAATTGCGAGCTTTGATTTTAAAATAAAATTAGGCACATCTATTAGATGTGGTTACATTGTCTAAAATATAATTTTAAGCAAAAAATTTATATATTTTCAATTTTCATTATGTGAATCAAATAATTTTTATTTATTTTAAATATATTCAACTTGAAGGGCAATTTTAAATATAAAAAAAACAATATTTCAATGTACATATTTTTTGCATTATTTTTCATTAGTTTGCATCAAACATCATCAGAATATTTGAAAAAACATGATATATTTTTTTAAATATAACATACTATGAACATTCATATATATTGTTAATCTAAAACAATCAGGAATCAATGTTGTAAAGTATATGAATAGCATGAATATTAATATTTTATATGCCTGTAATAAAATAAGTTCACAAATAGAATAACATGTTCCTAATTCGATTTGATAAAGTAAACATTTCTCAATAATTATGTAATACATATTGATAGATTTGTGACACCAATATGTGCTGGTACATACAGTTATGTTTATATTTATCAAATTATATGATAATTTACACTGAATAACTACGACATAAATAATGAGGCAAATAAATACATACTTCTACAGAGCATTGTACAATTACTTTCATCTCCACAGTTGGTCAAACATCATTAATCTGGTGTCTAATAGCCCACAAAATATACCTCTAATTAGCATAAATACATTAAACAATTCTAGCATCTATCACCGCTATTTCAGTGTGAGAACTCAGCCTCCAAGAACAAATAAAATATAGGTGTTAAAAATAAACTTGTGTGTACATACACATGTGGCTTCTAAGTTGTAAAACACATGTTATGAGGAATTGTCTGCAATTAAATTTAGTTGTTTTGTGGATTTTTTGTGTAGGCTTATGTTATGGCACTTAGGATTTTCAATAAAAAGGGTATAATTTTGATTTATTATTTGTTTTGTTTGTTAATTATTTATTTTTTATTCCTAATTTGAATTTCATGTTTATTCATATTAGCCTGATTTTAAATTTTTATTAAGGTTAATTTTTAACCGGTGTTTATATTTATATCATGTTCTTTGTTCTTTTTCAGTGTTTTTACATCTCGGATAATTTTTTTTTAGTTTAAAAATGGAACGGTCAAACCATTGACTCTAATATTATTTTTTTCAAGGCATTCATTCATTTAGCAAGTGATAACTTAGGTATATGCTATAAAAAAAAATTAACGAACTGGGTTCATGGTCATTACACTCGTTTCACTGTCATTAGAAGTAAACTGACTCAATTTTTTTTAAATATTTTTCATCATAGTTAAAGGAGGTAGACAAGTAAATTTCATAAAAACAATTAAAAAAAGGTGAAATTTATGTATGAATAGAGCTTAAGCTGTTATATTTGATTTTAAATGTTATTAAATTTTATTTATCTAATGGTACTTAAAAAAAATTATAAGATAGGAATAAATAGACCATGTAATATAAATCTTAAATATTAATTACAAGAGTCAAATATTTAGTTTAATAAAATATACAGGGTGTTTCAGTATTTTAAATGTTATTAAATTTTATTTATCTAATGGTACTTAAAAAAAATTATAAGATAGGAATAAATATACCATGTAATATAAATCTTAAATATTAATTACACAAGTCAAATATTTAGTTTAATAAAATATACAGGGTGTTTCAGTATTAATCGGCTAAACTTAAAATTCGGCTGGTCTAAAGAAAAAAAAGGTGTTTGATGGTGTGTGCAAAAGTGCTTTGTTTTTTAGATTTACATTTTGTAAAATATTTCTAAAGGCATTTGAAGTAGAATGTTGGAATTTGGGTTAATTATTTTATTTGGATGGAAACATATGGAGTTACTATCGCCAAAGACCCCAGAAATGCAACGTCACTGAATATTTGAGAAATTCAATAATTATTTGTAATTTTTAGTGGTATTTTGAAGAAAAATTTTATTTAAAAAAAAATAGACCTTTTTTAAGTGTTTATTTTATTAAACTTACATTGTTATTTCTAATTAATTTTTAATACTACATTATTATTACCGAGCTTATGAATTTATTTAAAATAATTAATTACAGAACTGCTTATTTCACAAAAAAACAAAAAAGGATAGTTTTTCTTTCTAAAAACACAAATATAACATCATGAAAAGTGTGAAAGTCATTTTAGTAGATATTTGCATTTTGTTAGATTAACATGAGGCATATTCCTGAAAAAAAATGCAAAATTTTTACATTGATAAATTTTGTATGTTTTTTGTGAAACAAGTGATTCTAGAATTATTTTAGTTGTAATAAAGTGCTCAGTAAAAGTAATGTAACTTAAAAACGGTAATCATTCAAAAATGATGTTTTTACAATATGGCAGAAGAAACCTGTTTTCTTAAAAACTGTACTAGGAGAAAATGAAGCATTTTTGCACAGTTTTGCATTTGTTTTTTTTTTCTTATGGTCACCCATTTGGACATTAATCGTGAAGCCTGTATACAAAATTAAACTCTACTACAATTAAAAAAGATACATATAGATACTAAATCAGTTTCCCTTTTCTTAAATTTTTGTTTTTTTATTTCAGGGGAAATATCCCCAGGTCCCTCAAGCGTCCAGCCGCCATGGGAACGCGCTATCACCCCCAACAAAGTCCCCTACTACATAAACCACAGCACTGAAACCACCCATTGGGACCACCCTCACATGCTAGAGTTAGCCGTCTGCCTCCTCCAACTAAACGAAGTACGTTTCTCAGCCTACAGAACTGCCTTAAAACTACGCGCCATCCAGAAGAAGCTCTGCCTCGACTTAGTCACGATTAACGCGGCTTCCGAGGCGTTCGATTTGCACGGTCTACGCGCACAAAACGACAAGATATTAGATGTAGCCGATATGGTGTTGGTACTTAGGGCGATCTATGGGAATATAGCGGCTTTAGAGCCAACTCTGGTGGACATACCGTTATGTGTCGATTTGGCTTTGAATTGGTTGTTGAATGTGTACGATAGTCAACGCACAGGACAAATAAGAGTACTTAGTTTTAAGGTAATGTATACTTTTTACAGCTGCATTAATGAAAAATGCATAATATGCATATTATGGTGTTAGTTGTATAGTCTTTCCGATCTCAATTGAAGAACCAACAGATTGATAGTATGTACCAGGTTCGGTCGCTAATGCAGCAACTCGGCATTGAAATATTTGAAAAACTTGTTCCCATATTTATTTAGCCATATCCATAAACAGGTCTGGTCGAACTAAACGTGGAGGTGATAGAAATGAATACGCTCAGTTGAAGAATGCGAATGCGGGCAAAGGAAAACGATCACAGTTGCATTGCGCTACTGGGCAATAAATCAAGCAGATGACAAGTGGTTGATAAATTGTCCAGCAGTGCAGTGCATCAATGCGGAATTTGATGTGATTCAGGTAATTTTAATTTATTATAGGCACCTTCTATTATTAATCATTCATATTACAATTGTGAAAGGGAGAAATAAGAGGGATTTTTTGTTTACTAATATTATCACAACATGGCATTTTGGAGACCTTTTGAAACGGAACAAAACGAAATTGACCACCAATATAATAAAATTGTTTCAGGACATTAATAATTAATAGTTATTTTTGTATCTAATGCGCGAAATGCTACTTTGGTGATCGAGAATTGAATTTTTTAATGAGGCGAAGCCGAGTTAAAAATTATTCGAGACCACCAAAGTAGTTCGCGCACGAGATGCAAACAATATTTTTTCTACAAACGTCAAAATCTATCTCTTAAAAATATTATAAATATTTTATAATTTATTTTATTTATTTTATAAATGCCTAATTTATTATAGAAAATAGTGTTGAGCTGGCTTAAAATGTCTTTCCTAAGCAAATTTTCACATACAAAGTGGCTGTTGTTGACAACAATAATAATTATTTTAAAGTGACGTTTGTTCTCGCATCTTCAATTTTTAAGTGCCAGATATTATTTAAAATAATGGAAATTGCTAGTGACGATGAACTAAGTAGTACCCCACCTAATTTGGCAGATGCGGCCAATTTGGTAACTTCAAATCTTTTACCGGAAAAATCGAAGCGCCAGTATGAAAATGCATATCGGCAATTTAAGGAGTGGTGTGAAACAAATAAAGCAAGAAAAGCATCCGAAAATGTGCTGTTAGCATATTTTGCGGAAAGATCCAAGAAGGTGAAGCCTTCCACATTATGGGCAGTATATTCTATGCTAAAATCAACACTTAATGCTAAGGAAAACGTAGATATTAAAAAATTTACTAAGTATTTCGCGCACGGTGTCATGGTAACGTAAGAATCCGAAAAAAAGTGTCACTTCGCATATTGTTGTCAATGCGCAAACCTTGTCATTTTTTGACGTTTGTAGAACAAATATGTTGTTGGCCAAATGAACATAAAATAGAAATTTTCTACACATTAAATACAAATTATTATAATTTTTTACCTTTAGCAGAAAATTTTTTTAGGGACGCCTATGAAACTCATTAAATTTTATTGCCAGACGTTTTTATGCATGTTCAACTGACTTCGGAAAGCCTATACTAGTATGTTTTGTATTTGTGCAAACTCGTATATAATTATTATATTAAATATACGCAGGTACTACAGCATGCATTGTTGTTAAATTGTAACTTTCTTGATTCGTACAGGTTTTTTCATAATATCACACAAATTTAGCATTGAATACACATAAACACATTGTACCATTTTAAATATTGGAACAAATAACTTTATGATCTTTTAAGAAGACTCTATAACAAATAGGCAACTAACAATACATTTTTATAGATTTTATTACAGTTTGTCTAAATATGCACAAATAACAGACTTTGCTCCATTTTAACGCAGATTTTCTATAAAATGGAATTAGTTTGAAGTTCAAATTACTTAATTTACGATTAAATTACAAATTTCTTTATAACAAAGAGTAATTTGAACTTCAAAGTCCATTTTATAGAAAATCTGAGTTAAAATGGAAGAAAGTCTGTTATTTGTGCATATTTAGACAAATTGTAATAAAATCTATAAAAATGTATTGCTGATTTGCTGGATAATCAAAAACACGGTTAATCGAAATAACGCCCAAACTCACCAATTTTGCAAAAAATATGAACTTTATTACACATACCTATTACATACATTTGTACATATGTAGGTAAATAATATGTATGCGATAAACAAGCAGAGACTCATCTTTTTTTTTGTTTCTGAGCGCATTAAATCAGTTAAGAAGATTTAAGGAAGAAGGTTAAAACATGATTGAGTACTCAGCTTATAAAGCAAACAAAAATATTACAAAATGAATTTCGCAGTTCTGACCTCGAATTTGTAATCAGCGAACCTGAAAACCTCCGTATACCATATTTGACGCGAATGTATTATTTTTTTAAAATTTGGTCGGCCACCTTAGATCCGCCATCTTGAATTTTGCAAAATTGACCTCGGATCAGTGATCAGCGACCCCGAAAACCCCCGTATACGAAATTTGGCGCGAATGTTTTCTTTTGAAAATTTGTTTGGCCATCTTTGATCCGCCATCTTGAATTTTGCAAAATTAACCTCGGATCCGTGATCAGCGACCCCGAAATTCCCCGTATACCAAATTTAACGCGAATGGGTTATTTTTTGATTTGTTCGACCATCTTTGATCCGCCATCTTGAATTTTGCAAAATTATTTTTTGAAAATTCGTGATATTTGATCTTAATTGACCTGTTTTTTTGAGGTTAGAAAAGAACCATCAATTTTCACCGCGAATTCACGTTCGGCGGGGTCTTAACCATATAAATGAACATTTGAATATAGAAAAAAAAAATTATTTGTGGATTTTTGCTGTTTTTGACCTGTTTTTTGAGGTTAGGAAATTCCTGTGATGTGATAGCTCAATTCTGACATCGGATTCGTGATCAGGAGGCAAAAATACTATGGATAACATATGTCGCATGAAAAGTACAGACAATTTTTTTTGTGTGGCTGTCATAGTTAAAAACTAAAATAGTTATTTGCAAAATATCAAAATTTCGAGTGAACTCAAAATATCTAATATGAATTCGAAATTTTGAGGTTGAAACATGAAATTTCTTTGAATTGGAAACTTGATATGTCTTTTTATGGTTTTGTAAAATTAACTTTCTTTTTTAAAATTTAATTCTTATCTCAAATGTGCATATATTTTTATTAGAGCAAAATTCTAAAAGAAAATTTGTACATAATGCAAAATTTTATTGTGTAATGCCATTTTGCGCAGTTGTCTGATTGACTTAAATTGATTGAAGTAAATCATAGATTTAATTCTATTTTAATAATTTATGGAAATTTTACAATGATCGTTTAACATTTTTAGGTGGGTTTAACAATACTATCAAAGGGTCATTTGGAGGATAAATACCGCTATCTCTTCCGCCTGATAGCCGATCCCCAACAAAAGGCAGATCAAAGAAAACTAGGACTGCTCCTCCACGATATACTCCAAGTTCCGCGGCAACTGGGAGAAGTGGCTGCATTCGGCGGTTCCAACATAGAACCGAGCGTTCGCAGCTGCTTGGGGGAAAGAGAAGAATTAGAAGCCGCCCATTTTCTGGCCTGGCTCAAACAGGAACCGCAGTCGTTGGTGTGGCTGCCCGTACTGCATCGTTTGGCGGCAGCCGAGATTGCCAAACACCAAGCTAAGTGCAACTCCTGCAAGCAGTACCCAATTATCGGGCTGCGGTACCGCTGTTTGAAGTGTTTCAATTTCGATATGTGTCAGAACTGCTTCTTTGCCGGCAGGTTGACCAAGGGGCATAAATTGAGTCATCCGATGCACGAGTATTGTGCCACCACGACGTCCGTGGAGGATATGAGGGATTTTACGAAGGCCCTGAAGAACAAGTTTAAGAGCAAGAGGTACTTTATGAAGCACCCCCGGATGGGTTATTTGCCCGTTAGATCGGTGTTAGAAGGGGACGAGTTGGAGAGCCCCGTCGCCTCGCCTCAACATAACGATATGCATTCAAGGTAATTTTTCTTCAAATTAAACATTTTAATGTTAATAGTTATTGTAAATTCGTTTTATTTTAAAGTTGTTAGGGCGAAGTTAATTAGAAGGAGGAAAAATGAGTCAATTTTGAGGAATTTTTTAAGTTTAAGTATAGAAAAATTATTTTTTTAATTCATTCAATGTCAAAATGGCGGAGCTGTGGTAGAGAGCAAGTAGAGAGACAGCAAGGTTGCGGCACGACTTCTGCAGCAAAATGCAAAAATTTTCTTATTTAAAACGTGTAGTTCCTGTGACTTGAGAAGAATGGAAAAAACACGAATTTGAAAAAACGGTACGCATTTAAAGATAAATATCGAATTTTCATGTTTTTGCAAAATTTGTATAAAAAAATAGTTTTTTTCGAAATATTCCAAAATCAATTTCCGTCATATACAGGGTGTCGCGCTTAAATATGATACAAGCCTGTAACTTCCTTTTTTTTTGGCTGATTTCAACAAATTTTATTTTGGAATGTGGGGTAAAGAAAACTAGAGAAAACTTTCCGGGAAGGGAAGAATCCTGTTCAAGGAACATTTTCATATTTTGAATTTCCCGCCAAATTATAACACCTTTGGAATTGTTGTATTGAGGTTATATGTTAAAGGCATTTTCGATTTTTGTATTTTTTGTGCATCAATGAATCATTAGTGTCTTTTCGTGTTATTTGTACATTTTTTTTAAATCTGTAGTTGGCAAGTTAAAGTTACTAAAAAAATAAGTACAAATAATAATTGCTGTAAATACATGTTGAAACAATTTCTGAATTTCCTGCAAAGCCTACATGCAAAGCCAAAAAATAAGTCTAATATAATTAATTATAATCATTAATGTTGCCACAATTTGCAATAAGTATTTACACATGTTCAAAAAAACAAAAAAACAAAAAACACTCTGCAAGTGGTGGGAAATATTTCTGGGCAACTTCCCTTGGAAATATTTCCATGGAAAGTTTCCAAGAAAATATTCCCAGGAGTTATTCACGGGAAACTTTTGGCAACATTCCCGAAATATATTTTGGGAATATTTCCAAAAAATATCTTCCCGGGAATTTCCCATCTCTAAAAAAAACTCTATCTAACTGTAATGCTGTTGTTTCTATTAATGCAATTCATGGCCAACTAGAACGCGATTTTTTTTCCAGAAAACAGATTACGTATTCTCATTCAGCATCGCTTAAAACGTCATACCACCAAGTTTCATCAAATTCGATACATCTTCAGGCAAGCACTCCATGATGTCACGAAAGTAATACAAGTCTGTAACTTCTTTTTTTTTTTTTGGCTGATTTAACAATTTTTTTTATGGAATATAGGGTTAAAAAAACTGTGATACTGCTGTTTTTTATTACTGCAATATATGACCAATTAGTGCTCCTTTGAAGATGTATCGATTTTGATGAAACTTGGCGATAAGACAGTTTAAGGGATGCTGAATGAGAATATGTAATCTGTTTTTTTGGAAAAAAAATCGCTGATACCAATTAGCTGTTTTGACGTCAAAAAACGCGTCCTAATTGGCTGTGAATTGCGTTAATAAAACACCAGCATTACAGTTAGTTTTTTATCCTACATTCTAAAAAAATTTTTTAAATCGGTCAAAAAACAAAGAAGCTACAACTTGTATCACATTTAAGCGCAACACCCTGTACAGTATATCCACGGTTAGACCGGAAAACGGGGGAAATATTTTTATTTTTCATTTTACTAGAAAAAGGTATTCTTGATTAAAATTTTTGCTTGTTTTTAAAATGCGGTTGGCATGGAGAATTTTTATCTTGCTTGTACAGGGTGATCAGAAAATCACTAAATATAAAAATTGTTCAAGAATGAACTGCCTTTGTTTTTAACAATACAGAAATATGTTATTAAGGAAAGTTGGTTAGAATTGAAATTTATATTATAATTTCCATTTGTGTATGAATCGGCCTACTTTGATAGATAGAAGGCCAAAAAACGGCTAAAAATCACATTTTTTAAAAACTTCTATATCTTTAAAATGAAAAAAGGTTTTTTTACGAAACTTTACGAATATGTAGTTCTTGTCAAGTAGAATAAGTGCATTTTTGTAAAATTGCAAAATATTTTATACTTTTTGCAAAAATGAGTTTTTTGTGACCCATCTTGGGCTTAAAATTTTCTCCAAGAGTTGTACTTTCCTGTGTAAATTGTAAATCTATCGAAACTTTGATTTCTTTTTGTGCTGACATTTTTTCACAAATTTAAAAAAGAATAATGGCCTATGACCAACAAGAGGCGAGAAAGAGAAAATGTTTTTCAAAAAAATCGCTACGATCTCATCCTTTTATCCATCTCCATTCATCTCAACTCTCATCCATCCTTAACATTAAGGTCTGAAATTTGTACACGTTGTAGTTGAACAGTTTTACTTCAACATAAAATATAGTCCACAATGATTGACCCCCCTTTTATTACAGTAAACTAAATTTTATTGGACCCCGTAAAATGCTTGCTCCATTCGACACATTGATGGGAGTGGCGGGGTGAGAAAGACTAACTCAGCGTTCTCAGTAAGTGCTCAGCATGCCTGCTCAATTTTGAACGGTTGAACGAGGGGGTCAATCATTGCGGACTATGTTTTATATTGATATAAAAGGATTCAACTATAACATGTGTAAATTTTAGACCTTAATATTAATAAATGAGGTCACGGCGATTTTTTGAAAAACAAATTTTTTCTCAGCTCCTGTTGGTCATAGGATATTTTCTTCTTTAAATTCGTGAAAAACTGTGAGCTCTCAAATGGTAATAATGCCATTCTGATTAAATTGCAGCGATAAGAAAAAGATCTATGATTTTCGACAAGAAAAGAAGTCAAAATTTCGGTAGATTTTTCGCATATTTCCAATTATTTTGCAATACACGCACAATTTGCACAGGAAAGTACAACTCTTAGAGAAAATTTTAAACCCAAGATGGGTGCATTATTATTATGATTTATTGAAACTAGAAAAAAATGTCTTTTTTTCGAAAAATAAAATTTTTGCAAAATCTATCAACTATTTTACAATTTTACAAAAATGCATTTATTCTATTTGCCAGTGACTACATATTCTGAATGTTTCGTGAAAAAATCTTTTTTTGTTTTAAAGATATAGAAGTTTAAAAAAAATTCGATTTTTAGCCGTTTTTTTGCAATAACTACATTTATTTATCAATTCACATCGGGCTGAGCTCAAAACTTTAGTTATAAAAAGTTCTACAACTTTTGTCTAAAACATATTTTTCTAAAATGTTCATTTTTTTTATCAAAAAAAACTTTTTTGTGAACTGTGGAGGCCATTTTGAAAATGAAGTCCTAACATTCAGCTGGGGTAAAGTAGTTCATTCAATTCAACAATACTTTTCCTAACTTTTTACGTGTCTCTGCTTACTGAACTTTTTGGGACGTAAAAATCTAATTTGACTGGACTATGAGAATTTTTACAAAATTCTTGATAAAACAGGAAAGGTTCATTCTGATGTTTACGTGGCTGCCCATGTTTTCCGCGGTTTTTCACAAAATTAAGGAAAATATTTCAACATTATTATTCGCTTAGTGGCAGTGCAGGTTTTGCTTACATAGTACCTGCGAAATAGCAGGTCACTTTCTGCCAGTTTGAAAGCCTAGACATCAAGTAGCAGGCTCAATTCATAGATATAGCGCTGCTATTATTATTATTATTACATCTCACTTATACTCGACATAATTTCAGGTTAGAAATCTACGCTAGCAGATTAGCGGAAGTGGAACTTCGTGCGGCATCTCCAGAAGACGAACACAGACTGATCGCTGACTATTGTCAATCCATAGAAGGCGCTCCTGCAAGTCCAGGCCAACTCATGCTTGTCATCGACGAAGAGCAAAGAGCCGAACTGCAGGAAATGATTAGAGAACTAGAGGCTGAGAACCAGGCGTTGCTGCAAGAGTACGAACAATTGCAGAGGGGAACGACTCCCCACCCCCCGCAGCCCCAACACGACGTCCTCGCCGAGGCTAGGCTACTGAGGCAGCACAAGGGAAGGCTGGAGGCAAGAATGCAGATCCTCGAGGATCACAATCGGCAGCTGGAGGCCCAGTTGCAGCGTCTGCGGCAGCTGTTGGACGAGCCGCCGACTTCCACGCTTCAGACGAGGAGCGTCACGGCTTCTCAGTTGAATCAGGACACTCCAGGTAGAGTTAATCAGCCCCCTCCCCCAGCCGATCATCGTTAGTGAGCGACTCATATCAGTCAATGAGTTTTGGGTTATATGGAATGTTGTTGGGTAATTCGGGACCGGTACGGAGTAAGACTTGTCGAAATTGTTGAGTATTTGCATTGACAGTATTAGCGCATTCGAATGATCTTAGAATAATGACGTTATTCCAAAGGTACGGGTTTAGGGTTACGATTCGAGTCCAAGATTATCTCGTGTGAGGTGAACTAATCCCAATAGTATTTGAAGATAAATATAGTGGTTTGTTTACTCTCTACTTCATTTGTTTTGAATTAGGAGCCAACTTTTCAATTTTTCCTGGTTACTAACAAACGTGTTTTTTGTATATTTCGTTAAATTCTGGAAATTTACTAAATGTACCGGGAGAGCCAATCTGGACTATTTTGGAAAATTACTCGTGATTTCCAAGGAGATAAACAGGAGTCTCAGACTCAATTTTCAAAAAAATTGAACGGTGAAAACTATGTATATCTCGATATCTTGATTCGTTTAAGATATATAGGGTTTTTCCGGGCAGGTGCAACGACTTTTATAAGAGTTTACTAGAAAGGTCAGCAAACACCGCTGACACGTAGTTGACCTTTCTCTCGGGCCTTCGGCCCCCAGGCTCCGCAGTGCTTTCCTCGCCGATTGGTAAATGTAACATTTTTTGGAACACCCTTTATATAAAAGTCATCAACATTGTAACTTCATAATTATGTCTGGACCGTTCGAAGTGCAACACAATATTTTTAGACATCCTGTGCAGAAAAGCCTATTTGAAAAGTTATATTTTTCTTCTTATGGAAAGATTTTAAAAGAAAACTCCATAATGAAGGTAAAATATGGTAATAAGTAAAAAAAAATCATAGGGATCCCGTGCGAGATTCGAACCGTCGACCTCCGGGTTGCAACGCAACACTTTTACCACTGAGCCATCATTACGAGAGTTTGTTCGTATTACTATTTAAATTCCTGTTCATAGCCGAAGTAAACAAACATTTTCGCAATGTTAAAAATTTCATTTTTTTGCCGTAAAATCATCCGCGAAGGACTCGGAACGGTATAAAACATAAAAATAATCACCCATCGCCGGACTGGCGCCGCAGGGAACATCGGAATCGGAAAATTCAGATTTGACAATTCTGACGTTTCTACCGCAGCGACAGTTTGTATAAAAATATTCTTAATCTCGTCTTATATTTTGTTACATTTGACCTAATAAAGGTTGGGGGCGATATAGAAGAGAGAGACCGTTGCGACGCGGCATCAGAAAGCGTCCCGGTAGCGGAAAGGAGACGTCGCCGGGTTGCGGGAGCTACTCGTACGCAAAGAGAAAAGTTTCGGTTCCCTCTCGGAACAAAGCACGGGTGCCGGCAGTATCCATGTGATGCCGCGTAAATAGCGTTTTGGGTGAAATAATCCGGGCTTTACGAAAATATTGGGTACCGCAAGAGAGATGCAAGGTGCAGAACCTTTTTAAAGAGCAAATTTCGGCGTTAAAAAGTAAAAAATAGCCTTCGAAAAAGTCCCGTGGAGACGAAGAAAGGTCGAAACTCGCGCGTAGAAGCTGAGTAAACCCTCGATGGGTTCTTGGAAAAATCATGTAGCATTTGAAATCGACCCACAAAACGTCCGTCGGTGGGCGTTCCCGTCGGATTCTGTGTCTCTCCCACAGCAAAAATTTGCGTTTTTGGTGCCCGGAAAAGTGAAATTTCAGTCGGAAGATATTAAGAAATCGCCTTCAAAATATGCCAAATGGATAAAGGAAGGAAATATTAAAAAACCGCCGAGATAAGGACCCTAGTTACCGTTTTTTTTGGTTTTTTGTTAATAATTTTTTAATTTTGCAACTTAAAAATTTGAAATTTACAAAGACGCGGGATAATTCACCTTTTGATCCTTTTTTACTGAATTTCGATATCTTGACTTGGGCATGGTGTTCAATTTATTCTTCACTAATTCTGCAATTTAAAAAAAAAATTGTGAGCTTTCGCAAAAGCCTATCCTTGTAGCAAATTTCCTCAGAAACAAAATCGATAAGTTACATAGTTACCATTTTTTTTGGTTTTTTGTTAATTTTTTTATTTTGCAACTTAAAAATCTGAAATTTACACAGACTGATTAACGATCCTAGCTGTTGCACTAGGTGTTGCGAGTATAATTCGCAAGAGTAGTTGTTTCTCGCAACACTGGCAATTAAAACTTTGGGTTAATTCGCCCGGATTTTAAGAGTTTGGTATTGAAACACATTGTTGGACCTTATTTGATAGGTTTTTTTATGAAATTAGCTTAATACCTTCATAATATAGTAACTATACCAGAGCAAATAATAAAATATACAGGGTTTAAGTAGGGGTCATATTTATACAGACAGATTTTTTTAAATTCCGTCGTTAAAACCTATTTTTTTTTTAACCTTTTTTTTAGTAATTTTCATATCCCGCCGTTGAACAAGCTAGTGTAACCTCAAAGAACAGTGTGCTTTAGTTGCGGCTCGTGTATAATTCCTCACCACTCGCCGCGAGTTACTTTTGTTGAGTGGGTGTTCGCCACACAAACATACTTAACAAGAAACCTAGCAAAAAAACTCGAGCAGTAGTCAATAATGATAAATGATATACACAAAAATAAAGGTTATTTACTCCCATGATTTTTATAACACTTCTCTGAATTTGTTTCCGTCCGATATTAGCGAATTGGCGTTCAAAGCTCGTATAATCTCTTAAATGTGTAACCTGCCACTTTTAACTTTGTGAACCTGAGAATACGAAGTTCGTTTGGAATTTAATAACGAATTGTTTTCTGTTTAAATATAACTTGTAATGGTCAAAATTGGACGAGAAATAAAATAGATATATCTTGCGGGTCTCTCAGTTCTTAATATACCACCTTCGTTGTCACTTTTATCTGAATAATTGTCGCTAATTAGACAACAGACCTGCACCAACGCAACCTCTTGATGGCTTCCAACGATAAAAAACATTCAAATTCAAAGTTAGAAATGCTGTCTCCAAATACTATCTCCCTTCACATACACTGTAGGTTGCCTACAATTTATGTATTTGTAATACATGAATATTACAGTGGCGATGTGCACAAGAATTAAAGTGCATATAAAAAAATGAATTAAAATTGGCTATCGATTTGATTCGCTCAAAAATTAATATGTTAAACGAGTCACGATATTGAAACATGTTAAACTGGGAATATCAATATTTTGTTTATTTCCTAGAGAAATAGCTCAGAGAAATATCAAAATTGGCTCTCCCCGTATGTATTAATATATACATATACAAAGCGTTCCAGAATTACTGCCCACAGAGTGATAATAACCTTATTTTTTTTTTAATTAGATCCTAGTAAAATTATAACTTACGAACGTGTGAATTATCCTAAAAATCTAAATATCACCGAAATCACATAGCGATCCCTTTCGGGCTAGGTTCCGCACCTTGTAGGACACTAGTAGTTGATAAACAATCAAAACGTTCATATAATCGCCGAGCTCATTGACATCAATTGCTTGTCTACCATAATCAGTAGTGATGTAACAAATCATATATAACCTAAATCCATATCATTATAACACATCGTGTTTGTTATGTTTAGTCCGTTAGCTGAGCTGGATATTTATTTTGTTAATGTTGTCAGATTTGCTAAATCGCAGTACGCGTGTACCAATAAACTGATTAAAAACCGCCTTTTTACTTACCCACCTCTAGGTTCCTCCCCAGTGAACGAAAGGACTAATTTTGGGAACCACAACGGAGCCTATTATTCGTAATTGCGAGGGAGCATAAGTATACTCGAATTCCAAGGCTGATATTAACCTTAGTTTTTGTAGTTGCACACGAAATATGTATTGAAAAGTACAAGGTGTCATATCACTTCTCGAATTAATGGTATTTAAGGGGTGTGATATATTCCCGATAAATGTAACAAGTATTATACTCTGAAATTCTGTGGTGTTCACATATCATAAAGTATTAGGCAATGTTTGTTGTGACAGGCTTGCAGCATTGTACAAATATTGTGTTGAAGAAGAATAAAGTTGTTTGAAAAATTTTCAGGGCTTATTACCTAAAGTGTCTAATTAAAAATATTCCGCAATTTATCATTCCACTATAAGTACATAGGCTTAGTTTTTATTATAATATCATGCACTAATATTAGTTCTCGTTACAAAGGGCATTCAAAGGGATTCATAACATAACCTCACTTTATTAAATTTGAGTATGATTGAAAAAAATCTATATCAAAGTTTCACCTGACTTTCCAGTTGTCATTCATCGTTAAGGAGGAACATCCTAGTAGACAGTGGCAATATGGATGAATTTTAGAAATTATTATCTCAAAAACTGTCTGTTCGATTTTATCCAGATTTGTTTTATTCGAAAGTACACATGTTGAGGTATGCTGACAAATTTCGTTATAAATATACAGGGTGTTTGGTAACTCGATGCATTCCTTGGAGAAGGTTATGTACTATAAAGTACAAATGATTTGTGATATATTTTGTTAATATACCATATTCTGAAAATGCTTAGTTTCTGATCTACAGGGTGTTAAAGTTTTAATAAAAAACTGTAAATTCAAAAATATCGCGGAAACCGCTCGGAATATTTTAATGAAACTTTACAGGCTTTGACAGTTAACAACAATACACGTTTTACGATAAAAATATTGTTTCCAGTTTCACCAGTGGCATGCGCACAGGCACATCTCTGAATATTTTTAATAAAAAAAAATGCTACAGCACTGATTTTTCTTAAAATAAAAATTATTTTTGAATTTCTTGTTCAATTTGGAAGAGAAAAGGTATCTCGACTGTTTTTCTTATAACGCACCGTTTTCGAGTAAATAAATTAAAACCGATTTATTGCATGGCGTAATCTGGTTTCAATAATTTGAAAAATAACAGAAATTGCGCACTCAGTTTTTTTTTGTACCAATTTTATTACAAAAAATTGTTACTCTTCACAGTTAACATCAGTCTAAAAAAATTAATCAGTTGTTAGATTCACTATTCACTATCTTAAACAAAAATTGGCAGATTGGCTGTGCACTCGATTTTCTTATTGCTTGACAAAATTAATAATAGCTGTCACTTTAGTAACAACGTGTTGTAATAAAATTGGTAGGTACAAAAAACTAAAGTGCATAATTTCTGCTATCTTTCAAATTATTGAAACCGGATTACGCCATGCAATAAATCGATTTTAATTTTTTTACTCGAAAACAGTGCGTCATAAGAAAAACAAAGAAGATACCTTTTCTCTTCAAAATTGAACAAGCAATTTAAAAATTATTTTTATTTTGAGAAAACTCAGTTATGTATAATTTTTTTCTTTAAAAATATACAGACGGGCCTATGCGCACGCCACTGGTGAAACGAAAAACAATATTTTCATCGTGAAACATGTATTGTTGTTAACTGTCAAAGTCTGTAAAATTTCATTTAAATATTCTGAGCGGTTTCCGCAATATTTTTAAATTTGCATTTTTTTTATTAAACCTTTAACACGCTGTAGATCAGAAACTAATGTAAGCGCTTTTGGAATATGGTATATTAAGGAAATATATCACTAATCACTTGTACTATAACCTCCTTCAAGGAATGCATCGACTTACCAAACACCCTGTATATCAACTAGGAGTGCTGCTGTCATGGCTGATGTAAAAAATGTCCCTCGCTCGCACGGTCTGCGCTTCTCAAGATTACATTATAACGGTTTAAGTAACAATTTGCCCCTTATATTCCTGTATGTCTACTCTTTCACAGAGCTGGGCAAAATACTTTCAAAATGCATTTAAAATACAAATTACAAAATACTAATACGAAAGTATTTTAAAATACTTAAAAACAAAATTCTTCTTTGGCAAATTATTTTAAATATAAATTACTTAGTATTTAAAATTGTATTTTAAGTATGTTTAATATTAAATATCGGGTCGAATCTTGACATAAGGAAATGTTTAAAAAGTTTAAACATCATTGGTTATATAAACTAACAATACTCGATGACATCATGTTTGGTTTTGAAACAGATAGGGCCCAATATTATTGAGGAGCCTTAAATGTAAGCATACCTCATTGTAGAAACTCTCGTGCACCATATTTGTACACATTCACGTACACCAAATTGAAACAAAAAAAAAGACAAAATGTTCTTCGATACCAAAGAACATTGTTTGACTTTATTTAATATTTTACATTGTAATTCTGCTGACGTTCAATCTTAATGTGACTATTTGCTTAGATATTGGGGGCGTCGACCCCCCCCATATATTTTTATAATAAAAAAAAAATAATTTAAAATTTAATTTACAATATTATCTAGATAACTGAAAATATTAGATTTATGAAATACATTAAAAAGGAGATGTTAAGTTTGTTAATTTAACACGACTTGTAAATTTCATTTGGAAAACACTACGTGGGCTCCTCGTAGCTCGCCCGTAAATCTGTAAAGTATTTACAACGGTGGTCATGGTTACCATCGTGCAGCATTGAAACACATAGTGGGAGTAGCGTATATTTACTATGTTTTGAGCTCTGTTTAGTCTGTCTGTAACCAAATAATAGCTATATTCACTGCTTTTTTCTTATTAAACGTAATTTTTTTACATGTGGTCAGACAGTCTAACAGCACTTGTAATGCTATTTATTGAAAAATTAATGGTGCCAGAAATACCAAACTTCAATGAAAAAATAATTGAAAAGTTTATTTCGGACAAAAGCAGCAGAATGGACTGGAAAAATAATGTTGAGCACATTTTCCCTATATATATTCAATAGTAGGTACTTAAAATAAAACTAGGTACTCAATTATATTTGATTTTTTTTTCAATACTTTGTACCTAAATTATTCCGCCCTCTCTGGTATGGAAATCAGGAGCCGCCACTGTATCTGATCCAACTCATCCTTAAGTTAATGGAATTCAAATTTAAACAAGACGACACGCTTCATAGACTTTTTCAATTGTCAAGAAAATTGTTTACTGTTTACCGTTATCTGATATAATTTTTGGTTTACCCATTTCAACCTGGATGAAGCAAATAAAACGCATATGTATAATAAAAACTTAATAAATTATCATTAATAATTTACACTTAACAACAAATTAACAATAAAATGACTTAGTTTAAATAAGTACGATGTGCGTCTACACGAACTCAGTGTTGCGCCAAGATTTTGATGTGCACACTCCCGGACCTCTCCACCAGTCGTTCACGTCCTCGTAGTGCCTGGGAAGGACCGGGGAATGCAACATGGCACACAGCCTGCACCAGAAGTA
The DNA here is from genome assembly GCF_000390285.2 of Anoplophora glabripennis. Classification (NCBI taxonomy): domain Eukaryota; kingdom Metazoa; phylum Arthropoda; class Insecta; order Coleoptera; family Cerambycidae; genus Anoplophora; species Anoplophora glabripennis. The sequence goes on along the minus strand of NW_019416383.1, from coordinate 40,013 downwards.
AGTGTTTATGAATTCCCCGGTTCCCTTCCACTTGAAGTAGGAGTTGTAGAGCGCGTTGTCTTTGTCTAATCTATGAAGGTAAGCCGCTAACTCTTCGGGACCAGCGAACTCGTCCACATGGATATAAGACCCTGCAAAAGAAGTCCAGTTTTATTTAAATCGATCTAACCCAAAAAGACCAGGGTGTCCGTACGCTCAAGCAAAGTTATGCATTTTTAGATATTGGGCTTTTGAGAATACCTCAGAAATTTAGCAGCAGTTCGTGGTAGAGATCAAAATAACACTTCATGATGGGGGTAGACACCATCATAACGACACGAGTTGGAAAGCAAGCCAAAACTGAGCATTGTAGTAGGTCAATTCGGATAAGACAGTCGTGTATCTTTCATAAACAGAAGAAATCTAGATGAGGTTTAGTTTTTCATGCAGATTAAGTTTTTGGGGTCTGTATTACTTTAATTAGCGTATATAAAAAATAGATAAAGCTCATGAGCGCTATTTGCTAGTCGATGCTAATCCTGGAAACTAAAATCGAAATTGGAGGTGTCCCGTGATAGTGAGATCTAGGCTTTTTATGGTATAGTGGTTTTCAACAGCTACTGAAGATTTGTTAAATCTGCCACCACTTCATGTTGTAAATGGGAAGAGAACAGGAATGGCAACTTATTAAGACTGATGATCATTGCCTTCGAAGATTTTTGAAATGAGATCCGAAGCTCGGCTTGAAAAATGTTTTAAAAATGTAAATCAGAAGCTATAGTTGAATGAATGTTGAATATTAATACATATAAAGCATCGAAATTTTAATGTATCGTTCATTTAGCATAGTGTTTCGATAATAAGTATATTCAGAATATGCAAGTACATTTGGAACTTTCGGTTGTTACCAAAAAAAAAGAAATAATAATAATAATAATATCTCTACTTCTCATTCTAACTACGAGAATTAGCCCAGAAGTCGGAGACTTGTGCGGGAGAAGAGGCGAATTATTACGCAGGCCGCATTTGCGCCCAGGAACGACTTATGTTGGTAGGCCCTATTCAGTGCAGGAATGAGGGAAACCTGGAGAAACTCATTAATTAGGGGGGTGGTCAAATTCCAACCGGTGTCAATCTCTCACATTGACCCAAGCCAACATTCTTCCACCCTACCATACCTGCACAGAGGGTGCCAATCCTTCGTACAAGCATAGCTAATCTACGGTCTACCGGCCGCGGGATTCGAAACCCGGGCAGATCGACACATCGATTTAAGTACTGACGCCTTAAACCGTGCGGCTATCGACCGTGTAGATGATGATGATGTAGATGACTGACATATATTATTCGGTGATGTACTTTTAGTAATTTTAGTGGGTTTATTAATTTTGTGTCGCTTTACTGTTTGTCACAACATTATAAAAGTAGATCTTTCGCAGCTGTCACTGTTCTAGACAAGGAAACTGCTTGAAAAGTCTCATAAGAAGAAGAAGAAGAAGAAGAATATATAACCAATTTTGGAACCTTTTAAAATGATACGCACATGGAATCGTATTCACCGCACTCCTTATACATCGCATGATCTACATGTTGAGAATGAGTCACTGCCTACTATTTTGTTCCTGGAATATGAAGATGCGAGCTTCGGTTGCGTGCCCTGAGTGAATGTGAAAGTTTTGTATGAATGAGATTCAGGTTTTTTGGTAAATACATTTTCTTAAATACGAGGACATTAAGAAAAATATCGACTAGCAGACTTTTGGACACCGTACAGAGAGTAAAATTACTTATTGTAACGAATAAGTAGTTAGTGCAAAACTGGGATTCTTTGAAGAATTGACCCACCGATATAAGGATAGCCTGAATCGTTGTTATCTTTACCTTCTGGAGCGCTTCTTTGGTAATCCTCCGGCCTAGCCCCCATAACGATGGGAAGCACGTTCTGACTCAATCCGTTCACATAGAACTTCTCCGTGATGTAGTCCCGACAGTTCGAGTTCTCGAACGCCAGGTAGAACTTGTACTCGCGATCTAATATCTCGAAGCATTTCTTGTCGGACCTGGGACATTTGAGGGGCCCGCAGGTGCCATAGATGTCTACTGGAATGTATTTGGCAAGTTCTCGGGCATACGCTAAACGGCCGTTTCTAGCACCACAGTTCGATACGAACCAAGCTACTTTTCTTGTCTTGTTCGCGGCGTAGTCTCGTGGCTGCACCTTCTGACGGACCTACAACGATAAAGATGAGCTTTTAAAACAACAAAAAAAGACAATAAAGAGTTTTAGGTCGTATGAACAGAAGGAACGATTCATGCCAGGTCGTGTCAGTCACGACAGTTTCGATTTGGAAACGAGCTACCCATGAAATAGAAGTACTGGGAGCATCGGTCCTGGCACCTTCAGATTAGATTTCAAAGGTCGATGATCAGTGGCGTGTAGACCTTAACATTATATGGGAAATTTTATGAGAACTGAATTGGATTTTCCTGCTCACTTTGATTCCCTTTTCATGAACTTACGGCACAGAATATAGAATTACTTAAATACAGGATGTCCAGTATCTAAATATTAATCTCTCGCAGTGTATAGGGGAGGTCAAAATAACACTATTCGATTTATTGCAATACCGAGCTTATCGGTGCAAACGGAATTTAAAGAATTAACTTTACTCTTACTTAACTCACATTAAGCACAAAATAAAGCATCAAAATTAAGTTGCATTAAATTTTGAACGTGAAAAATACTATTACTATAAATGTTGTGTTCTCGAATAGAAGATTTTGCAACACTGTTTTGTTCTGTTGTGATAAATGTTATTGCGTCTCATTTTCACTTAAGGTTGGTAAGGTAAGGTTTCAATTAATCAATTGGATGATGTTAAGCTAATTATTAGCTTCAAATGAAGTAAAAATACAAGAGCTAATAATAAAATACTCGTATATATTTTCTTAAAAGAATTTGATGAGATATCTTGGTTGATCGTGTGGAATTCCTAATTTTAATTCCTTTTAAGATCGTCCTATCTTCTCCGCAGATTCCTTCATCCATTTCGATATTATATTTACCCCAATCGGCATATTTTGTATTATCCTGAGGAATATTGTCGATCCCAAGCAATGTTCGTTGTAGAAAAAGCTTGTTTTAATGTTAACAGTCCGCTTAGATCTTGAAAAGGACAAATATCAGGGTCCTGAATATTTGATTAACAATTTACAGTTAGCAATCTTTGTACTCCACATTATTTTAATGCGTGGTGGTAATAGTTTAAATAACTAGACGGATTTCACAAGGTCTAATGACGCTTACAGTGTACGATAATTCAGCAAACAAAGAAATCTAAATAAAAAATTTAGATAAATTTGGAACGAATACACTGAAAATGAATTTTTCGAAACAAAACGTCTGAATCTGGTTCGGGCTGAGGCAGTACAGTATTGGGGGTCATGAAGGCTTGCAAAAAATGTAATAAAATTTCCAGGGTCGTATTTAAAAAAATGAAGTTGATGATGGTCCTGGAGAGATGAAACGTTACATATAAAAATTGATTATGCCATTCGATAGAGGGCAAAAAGTGGCCATGAGAAAATGTTATTTTTTCAATATCACCTCAAACAAGGCTGAAACGAAACAAAAACGGATTTCCAAAATTTGGGTTTTTCAAATATTTCAAAAACTAATCATGTTAGCCTTGATTTTTTAGAGGCATAATGTTGGTCCCCTGATTACGCAACTTTGCCCCCATTTAAGCTACTTCGTACCTCTTACCGTTTCCCAGATCCCTGTAGTGAGAAGCGAATTTGTAACAGCCTGTATATTTATTTCTCTCTTTCTTTCCTGTAGGTACACTGTTTATAGGGGTATAGGGCAAAATAATTAAATTTGTATTTGTATTTTTTTGACCTGGGAAAATCCCATTTCTACAAAAGATTCAATTTTCATTTGTACGTTCTTCTATTTTCTTTTCAATTTACGGTGGCTATATCTCAGGAATTTAAAAAAAAATTTCTTATACTTTTGACGCCTCGTTAGTCGGTTGGGGGCCTATCTTCCGAAATAAGTCGGGTTTTGCCGACTTTCCAACCTGACCAGACCGGGCCTGGCATTATGCCAAATTTTTTTTAAAATATGGCAGGTGGCTTCTGTTACAATCCACAATGTATATCTCCTGAGTCCTACCCCTTTGGCACTCGATATTTTTGTTACAAGGAAAAGAAGTATTCGACGAAGTATTACTTTGACTTCCTGTAAACCTTTTCGAGAGATTAGTAGATACTCACCGGACACCGAAATGTATCAGAATAAATTCTTTTTGCCTCCACACAATTACCGAGTGCTTGTCCATAAGTTAGATGCATGTAAAGCATTAATGAGATGTAATAATGCCAAATTTTATTATTTTAATACAAATTATTAGTTGTGATTATTAGTTATTCCATTATTATTGTGTTTAAATAGCTCTTGTTAATAAACTTTATAATTAAATAAATTAATATTTAAACGTGTTATACAAAAACTGAATTTTTTCTAAAACGGCTGATTTTATCGAAACAAATGTAGAGTACCTTTTTTTAAAGAGGAATGACCATAGCGTTTAAAAATACAGTTTTCAGCTCTATAAAGTGACACCTGTCAAAATTTTGGTCCAACGAGTGTGGTGGCAAGTCCGTTCCTGACTTCTCTGATAGTATAAAACATCTATGGTTTTATGAGCCTTTGTGGTCTAAATAAAATATTACAATTTCATCAAAAGTTAGAACCGAAAACGTAAATCGCTGAGTACCCATCTGGGGCTCTGTATTTCCGTTAAGGGGCACTTCAGGATTTTTTTTTTATGACAAACTAGGGTAATTTTGACCACCCCTATACACTCCCGAGAGTATGCGTATACTTACCAGACACCCTGTATAAATGTTTATTGGATTCAAGCTAATAAAATTACCCCATACAATTTGCAACACCTTATATTTGCGTTTCCAACATAATAGACTAAATCAATATCAACAAGTGAATACAAACAAAATATCTATCTATTTCTCAAATAAAAGTAATAGACCAGTGTCTGGTTTTCATTTTTTCATGAAACAACAACAAATGCGACACAAATTATTGGAATATCAACTCAGTTTTTCATGGAAATGATTTGTCCCCAGTGATTGACAGAAATAATGTATGTACTGCGGGAAAACTTCGGCATAACAATACTAATGGGTTGTAGCTGTTGATTAATTAATTTTTGTGTTTATGAATTTATATTTTCATAGCACCTGGGAAGTATAATAACAAAAGTTGGCAGTATTCTGAAAAATTATTTAATCGATAGAAAGTCCTATAAATAGCGGAGCAGTATTTCATTTGGGGCACCAGAGAAAACGGAAAATTCGTGCTGGTAGAGAAATTTCCATAGGGAAATTAGCTACCTAGATCTACGATACTCCTATTTTTTCAGGTGTTAATCAAAGTTTAATTTTTACCAGATTTATAACTGGAACATGTTTGAAGTAAATCCATCGACAGTTTAATCAACTTAAACATAATATGTATATATGAGAACGATATTCTTTACTTGAAATTAAAATTAAAAATTAAATAGGCACCCATTTTATACTTAAAATGTGCTACAGTTTATATGAAAAATAAAATACACATTGTTCCCAAAAGTCGGTGGTTTTCTACACATGATTAGACCAGGAAATATAGAATTGGACGCGACTTTTTGTTTCGGCAAGCTGAATTTATCACTATAGATGCTAAATAGTATGTACAATAACATAGTAGTTTCCACAGTCATAAAAATGGGGGAAAGATTGCTTACTCACATTTTTTGTTCATAACCTTTTTCCGTTCATTTCCACGAGAAAACAGTAATGTACTTTTTTTTCGTCTTCAAAAGACCTACAAAACTAGCCCTCGAGCGTAAAAAAATATTGATTAGATCAAAAGTTATAAACAGAAGAAGTTTATTTATGACTTTTGAATTAAATATTTATAAACTGCGTTATTATTACTAGAACATTTTGGCATGGCATCCTCTCATTCCTTATCACTGTCTACTAACTCACACGAAATCTGGAATCGGTAAGTTGAATAGTTTACAAGTTATGGCCTTATAAACAAATTAACTAATTATTAGTCTGGACGATCCCGAGCATCTTCCACAATCGCACTGATTTTTTTCATGGTAGATTTCATAATAATACATTGAAATCTATGATTTTTTTTTTAATTTCAAATTTGCAACCTGGAATTTTATTTTATTTTTTAGCCTTAGTTGCAAAATGAAATATACGACGTACGAGCGTGATATAGTTATAAATTATTACATATTTGGAAAGCTTATGAATAGAGCTTTAAGTTAAAAAAAATCGTCAAAATTCGTTGAAAAACAACGACAGACTGTCAAAGTTGACGGCCGATTGTTAAAAACAAATTAGGTTGGTAGTGGCAAAAAAAATACTGACATAACCGGCAACCCGAGTACTTTCCCAGGTAAAAATATTTTATTTGTGGAAGTATGTTAAGTGTATAAGAAATATTGTCAAGTCAGCTTGATTTTCGGCGAGCCGTGGCGCGGCGGAAGGGTGGGGGAAGCGAACGACAGCGAGTCCAAGCAAATGACGATAATATTCATGGTCCTGCCGTTAAATAAGTGAAATTCGCTTGAAAATAATATATTTGACAGTCTGTAACTCCGTTGTTTTTCAACGAATCTTGACGATTTTTTTTAACTTAAAGCTCTCTTCATAAGCTTTCCGAATATGTGCGTCGCTAAAAAATTTAAAAAAATCCAGGTTGCAAATTTGAAATTAAAAAAATGATTTCAATGTATTATTATGAAATCTACCATGAAAAAAATCAGTGCGATTGTGGAAAATCCTCGGGATCGTCCAGACTAATAAATTAGTTAAACTATTCAACTTACTGATTCCAGATTAAGTGTGAGTTATTAGACAGTGATAAGGAATGAGAGGATGCGATGCCAAAACGTTCTGGTAATAATAACGCAGTTTATAAATGTTTAAATAAAAAGTCATAAATAAACTTCTTCTGTTTATAACTTTTGATCTAATCAATATTTTTTGAAGCTCGATGGCTAGTTTTGTAGGTCTTTTGAAGACCAAAAAAAAGGAAGAAATGAACGGAAAAAGGTTATGAGCGAAAATCGTGAATTTACATAAAAATTATACAATTAACCACCCTGTAAACAATCTTCCCCCCATTTTTATGACTGTGGAAACTAATACGTTATTGTACATAATATTTATCATCTACAGGGTGTCTCATAATTAGCTGCCAACCCTGAACAGGCCGATTCTATGATCAAAACTAAGTAAAAATGTTCATATGAACATGGGTCCGGAAATGCTTCCTAAGGGCACAGGGACCCATTGAAGAGGGAGGAATGGAAATCATTTTTTTGCAATATCTCTCAATCGCGTTGTGATAAATGAATGAAATTTGGTATACACAGCTAAATTTTGATGAGCAATTTGATGGACTAATCCATTTATTTCCACAAGGTCCATTGGGGTGGGTACGGGGGGGCCCTTGGTACTTTGCGTGTGTAACTTTTTCATCTTTGACTTTTTAACAAATTGGACAGCAAATTCCGTTTTCCCGAACTGTTTTACGTTAAAAAGGTACTCTTGTTTCAAATCGTTATCTTTAACGGTTTCTGAGAAAATCGCTCTTGAATTAATCCCACTTTGGTCAATTTCATAGTAATTTAAACAAAAAAAAATAATAATAATTTTCCTTTCCTCTCTTTTCCATTTAAAGGATTAATTTTTATTTAATTTAATTTTTTATTATTATTTTTTTATTAAAATTAGATTAAATTTAAACAAAAAAATTTTTTTTGTTTAAATTACTATGAAATTGACCAAAGTGGGATTAATTCAAGAGCGATTTTCTCAGAAACCGTTAAAGATAACGATTTGAAACAAGAGTACCTTTTTAACGTAAAACAGTTCGGGAAAACGGAATTTGCTGTCCAATTTGTTAAAAAGTCAAAGATGAAAAAGTTACACACGCAAAGTACCAAGGGCCCCCCCGTACCCACCCCAATGGACCTTGTGGAAATAAATGGATTAGTCCATCAAATTGCTCATCAAAATTTAGCTGTGTATACCAAATTTCATTCATTTATCACAACGCGATTGAGAGATATTGCAAAAAAATGATTTCCATTCCTCCCTCTTCCTGTGCCCTTAGGAAGCATTTCCGGACCCATGTTCATATGAACTTTTTTACTTAGTTTTGATCATAATTTTTGATCATCAAATTGCACTTAAACTCTTGTATCTGACGTTACTGTTGTTTGTTGTTATCTTTTTCAATCATTGTATGAAACTAATGGAATGGCAGAGAATGAAACTGCAATGGAAAATAATTTCTATTTCTTTTCTAGACAAAACTTAAAAAAAAGATAATGCAAAGTTTAATCAAAATTTCCCTGCAATGTACAATATTGAATTAATGTTTACTGGGATTTTGATGTTTCTAGTGACCCTAAAGGATATCAGCCTATAATACTTCAGCGAGATTGTTTTTGATTTCAATAATAAGCATGTGTTATGTCAGTAAAAACATTAGCGCTACTCAACGCATCTCGAAATCGAACGCAGTATAATATTACGGTGTTTGTTTTTTATTGGGAAAATTAGTGGAATTTATTACCAACGCAGTAGCAAACAAGTCCACGTTTGTTTTCCTTTGCCGCCTTAAAGACATCAATCTCTGTGCCGTAGTGTTGGCTGATTCATAAATAATGACCAGTGGACCTGGCACATCATTATGTGGAGGATTGTAAACATAACTCAGGATTAATTGATACAGTTCGTGTTTTGTTCGAAAAGCGACCACTGGAAACGTTTGATAATATTTTTTTCCAAAGTGTACGGTACATAGATGGAAATATTTATAGTGGAAGTGTTCAAAAAGGATTGTTAGGTTGGTTTTATTTTAATAAAAAGTAACCCCTATTTACACAGATATACAGGGTGATTCAATCATAATGTCATTAATTTTAACCACGTGTTCGGAAGGCCTAATAAAGACAGAAAATCGAAGTTAAAAATAAGGTATACGTACTACAAACTAAATAATTAATTAAATATAATACAAAAACTATATCCAGTTATTATAAAACATAGTGAAGACGTACAACTAAATTGCAATAACCTAATATTCGAAAATAATTATCCTTATACATTTATTTTAATTAACAAATAAATAAGACTTGTTAATATTTAAAATGTAAAAAATATCTTAATTATTCATGTATCTAGGTAAAAAAGTCTGTTTTGTCGTTCATTATTAAAAACGTAATAAAAGCTAGGTTAATGACCGAATACGGTAGGACAAGATTAGCGGTCAACAGTAGTCCGGAAAGGGGTTTAAATAACGATTTGAAAATATTTTTTTCCAGCGTATTTAAATATGCATTTGAAATTTTTTAAATCGCATACGCACGCGTATTCTATTAATTTTTCCCTATCTCTCCTTAAAATTAATGATATTATGACTGAATCACCCTGTATAGATAATATATTTTATAAATTTTGAATTGCATATCCAAGACCATTGACACCAAAACTTCTTTCCTTTCGCTCTCTTCCAAACATGTCATAAACTATTAGTAAATAAATCAATGGTCGCAACTATTAGGGTAACCAACTTTTATGTTCTTATTTTCAGGACAAAAAAGTTAGAAGTTCGGGCAAGGTCAAAATATTAGGGACAAATACTGTGGATCAGCGCGCTGGTGGTCAGAGTTCGTAATTTTTTTTCACACGACCCGTTGAAGAAGAGCGGCAGCAAGTTGAACTCCAACGAATAGATGATAGATGTTGTCAGATCTGCTATTTTTATGATAATATTTAGCTTTTCTACACTTGCAAATGGCAACAGTCCCCCAAAAAACTTCATTCGTCGGCGCCACCTATTCAATGTGTAACGGTATGTGAAAACAAATCATGCACTATATCAATTAATTCTAATTTATGTTCATAATCAGTAATATCCGTTTGATATACCAGGTCCACTGTCTATTATTTATAAATTATCAATCGGTCAACATTGCCGCATAGGTTAAGCCTGTTCATAAAAAATATAAAATTACAACAACTGATTTTATAAAACAGTAACAAATAAAGTCAATAATACGTTAATATGCAAACGAGAAGCCTTCGATCTCCGAACCTCGACCAAGAAATCAATGATTTTTATGATTATAGCAAACTGCAAGACACAAACAAACAAAAAACGCCACACAGATGATTTTCCTACCTGTGGATCATGGTAAGTCCATCTTTCGTATGGAGCCACAATGTCACTGTCTCGTCGATAAGTTGCAGTCCAGTTGATTACGTCAGCAAACTTAATACTTTGCGTGTGATATGGACATTCTAGGAAATACATAATCCAGACCTGCAAAAATTTTAAATAAGAAAATATATACATATTTAACAAAGAAATGTAGACTATCCTGAAAATAACTTGTCAATCAGTTCGATTGCTTAAGAGTAATTCAGTAATTAATAATTACTATAATTGTCTAGGTATTATGTTTCATTGGAATTTCTCAAAATAATATTAAAGTGTAAATCACTACTGGAAGCTACTCTTTGGCTTGATCTATCGGGAAATTTTGTTCACATTTTTCCATACACATGTAGATACCTAATTTTCCTACACAGCACTATCGCATGTAATTACAGTGTCACAATCTTTGTAAGGAATGAAAGTTGCCAAGGTTATAGTGCACAGTACAGCCCCCCCACCCCCTGGAAAGTTGATTACCACATACTTAATATAGAACTCTTGAGGAGCTTCGTTTTTTTTGACGAGTCTACCACATTTTTCCTCTGCGACTTTTCTCGATTCCTCCGCTTTTCCACTCGGAAAAGTCCAAAAACATGGCAATTTCTCGTTTTGATGAGTCTACCACATTTTTCCTCTGCGACTTTTCTCGATTCCTCCGCTTTTCCACTCGGAAAAGTCCAAAAACATGGCAATTTCCCGGGGTCTTGAAAAGTCAAGACCACATCACAAAACAAATTTCAAGCCGCGTTTTTTCAGTCCGACAGCTGGAAATCGGAATTTTCACAGGGTATGAAAAATCGATTACCACATATCTAATTTTCATTTTTTCCACTTTTAAATTTACTGTACAAAATAATGGTATAAGTGCCCGACGATTTAATGTTCGCAAATTATTAAAAAATCAATAAATCAATAAACGTGATGAAATTTAATTTTTTCACTCCAAAAATTGCATATTTATAAAAGGTTATTAATTATTATTATGTAAATTATTATTTGTTTCAAATAAATGATTATAATATTGCTTATTTTATGCTTAAAAATTTGAAAGTTATAAACAAATGAAGTTATTTTTGAGGCAATTAATACGATCTTAGTGCATAATGCATTATTTCTAAATAAATTAATATTATACTTGATATAAAAATCCTTTTTTCTCTTTCAAGTTTTCATTCGCGTTTGTTATTTTTATTTACAAAAATGATCCTAATTTTCTAAAAGAAAATCCCAAAACTTTTGTGCATAATTTTTTTACACCATACATACTTTTTTGAAATCGTTTAATTCTTTTCTCGATATTTATCTGGCTAAATTGAGTAGGTGTATAGAGATTTACAATTACACAAATAAAACGAAAAATATATACAGGGTGTTTCAGAAAGACCTCCCGTAAATAAAGGTGGTGATAGTATGACAAAAAATGAGAATTTTTTGTCTTATGAATTCTATGTCTATCTCCTCTTGTTTTCGAGATACAGAGAGACAAAATAAAATTTTTTAAATAACATTTTTATGAAAATTTCCAAATGGTGGGAAATATTTTTTATGAAATTTAGTAGTCCGAGGTTTTTAAGTGTGCCAAATACGCTAGTCTAATTATTTTTGGTATATTTCATAGAGGGCGCTAGTTATGCTACATTCTTATTACAATTTAAGTTATATTTTTTTTAAGGTTAGGTTTTTTACCAGTTGGGCTCCAATTTCTATTGTACAATTTTATTTTCTAAAAATAATGTACTCTTGAACTTGATAGAACTTCCTAATGTGGACGATTTTCGAGAAAAAAGGCTTTTAATTAAACTCTTGAGAAGAGGAGATAGACATATAGTTCATATGACAAAAAATTCTTATTTTTTGTCGTCCTCACCCCCTGTATTTACGGTAGGTCTTTCTGAAACACCCTGTATTGTATATTTATATGGAATTTTGCTTAATACATGAAAATACCTTATTAGAAATTATAAATACATGTGCACATTTTTTACGAAATTTTTTTCATCTTTATTTGTCGGACTGACGATTTGCTGATATATTTTTGTCGGACAATTTTTGCTTATAAAAAACACTTTTCTATCGTGTGTTAGTTTTGTCCGACATGTGGTAATCGATTTATCATACCCCGTGAAAATTCCAATTTCCAGCTGTCGGACTGAAAAAACGCGGCATGAAATTTGTCGGACAACAGTACTTTTGGACTGAATTAATTATTTACAATTAATTTTACTAAAAATTACCTATGTGGTAATTGATTTTCAATACCCCGTTATTTTGGCATGTTTCGACCGGTAGACACGTCAATGTCGGAAGAATTTCTGTCGGACAAATTTAAATCGGCATTTGCAACAAAATTTCCAGTTACTTAAGCTAAAGATAAAAGATGTGGTCTTGACTTTTCAAGACCCCGGGAAATTGCCATGTTTTTGGACTTTTCCGAGTGGAAAAGCGGAGGAATCGAGAAAAGTCGCAGAGGAAAAATGTGGTAGACTCGTCAAAACGAAGCTCCTCAGGAGTTATAAAGTATGTGGTAATCAACTTTCCAGGGGGGGGGCTGTACTGTGGACTATTACACTTTCACATCACAATCTAATCAAACAGTTCCTACTTGCTAGTTGAGTCATTTCACTAGTCAAAATACAGGCGCTTGATAAGTGGCTTTTATCAATCTGTTAGCTAAGTACTGTCAATGGAATTTCAAAGAGTTGCAAATTGGAATTAGGAATATAGTCGAATTGCCTTCAAATTTTATGAATGGCCTTTTGCAACTATTAATTTACCTTTAAAATATTGCCGAGTTCTAATAAATCACGCCATATTTTGTATTTTTATTTTTTCCACAAAAAATTTAAAATAAAATTTTTTATTTAAATATTAAAAAAAATAAAAGCAACTCTAATTATATTCCCCTTAAACCTACATTACTCCTAGTTTTTCATGTTTCTATTTTCATTTATTTTGAATAAATTGTAAAGTTTTTGTAATAAATGTTTGTATCAGATAAGAAAAAATACAAACAACTGAACTATTTGCCCGGTAACACATCATATACTTACGCGATAGAAAATAAAATGAAGCACTAAAAAGAACAGTTCTAAAAACAAGCTACGATTTTATTGTCTATTTTTGAAGTTGGTGCAAAATCCAGAAAAGTTTTTTAATTACTCAGTTTCATGAATTAAGTTTATACGTTCTGTATACACAAATACTGATCAAAGTAAATCTGTACATAGATATCAAGAAAAGAGATTGGAAAAGGATTTGATGTTGCTGTAACGAAATTCTGTAATACCTAAACAATTTATTCGAGAAGTTCGAAAAATTCTTCTTTCTAACAGGAATGCGATTTTTTCAGTGGAAAAAATAAATAGACATCAAATGAAAACAAGCCACTTCATTTAGTTAATTTAATTTTTATGTATTGGCCCAATTTCGACACTTTTCGTATGTCTCAAGCTGATAGACAAAACGTAATTTTTTTTTAAATTTAAATTACTTTAGAATTAAATTTTAACTGAGAATTTAGTCTCCGTGAAAACCTTCCGAGTAACCTGAGGAATCATTGGTATATTGTAGATATTTGAACAAGAAGGTATATTTTTACAAAACAAAAGTTATAATTTCTTCAACAGTGAAACCACAGTGTATTATCGTGCTTAATTACCTGTTTCATGGGTCGCGGTACCCCGGGATGTATGAAGGTGTCCTTGTAAAGTAGGGCGTCGGCGTCGGCGGCTTTACTCCTGTCGTCTGTTAGTGTGCATCTGTTGACAGGGCAACCGTGAAAACTGGCAGATCCTGATTTCTGTCCCCAAGGACCTAGACCGTTGTAAGCGAGGATCACTTTCTCTGGAGTATCGTATCCTGCAACAAACATCAAATTCAATTATACGTAACAGTTATTTCCGTATAATGTTGATTGCAATTACATTGTAAAAAATCAGACATTTTAAAATACATTCCTTAGTAATAATAATCAGAAATTTCTAAATGTATGTGGGCTATTTGTAATTCATAAAATACCCAGTGTACCGAAATTAATGCAACAAAATTTGGTCACAGATTCTTAAGAGAAATTTATGGGACCCGTAGTGCTATGCTTTTTGGCGGGGAATTCCCTTAAGACACTTTTTCGTGAGCCCCCTTGTCTTTGGAGTAAAAAAAATTTGGTCGCATATTCAATTTTCTTAAAAATTATTAGTCCGCTAGAAAGCCATTGAAATTAGAAACTTTTTCGTCTCTTGTAAACTCAGTTCCACCACGAGATCTCCGATCAATAGAACAGTTTACACGAGGGTTATTCTTTCGAATGTCAAAGACAACACATTTATTGAAGTTGATGTCACCAGACTTCACTCCACTAGCGAATTTGTGGGAGATCAAGTTGCACCTAATAATAATCCGCAAAAGGATTGTTATAAATTTTGATGTAATTGGCATACAGAGAACATTTAGAAACTAACATAACGGCTACATAAAATATATAAATCAGGTATATATCAAAGCCTTAAGGAACACTACTTCTAATATTTTTAAATTCGGAAAAGCTGCGACCTAGTTTGAGCAATTTATTAAATGCTTTGGAATATCCAGATAGATGACATCAATGGGCTCTTATATTATCTGCAAAGGTCCACTCATTTAAGCATAACGGAAGATTGGTAGTTTTAGGCCGACCAGGAAGAAAGCCATATTGATCCAGTTCTAAGTCGTAGAGAAAAGAAATGATAAAATCCGATATTATTTTGATTTAGATATAGTTTTCCCTATTGAATTTATCTCATTTATCGTGGATGGGGATTCCGTTAGCAGTTTCCCAAGATGTCGAAATAATGCCTATATTAAAAAAAAATTGTCACAACTATTGATAACGGTAAGCAAAGTAATTGCGAACGAAGACGTAACTTTCATCTCAATAATTGTGATGCATCTATTATAAATTCCATGCGACGCAACGTTTATGGACAATGCCAGAATTACAGTACAATACCAAGAATTTAATTATACTGTAATATAATAAATATCGACAATTTTTCTTGTTTCGTTTTGGTTTATTCTTGTAAATTTGGAAAGCTGCAGCTTGCAGTTACGAAAGCGTGTTTTTTCGTAAGTGTATATTGGAATTCTATCTCAACAATATCGTACGGACTGTACCCTTTTTAAAATTATTTACTTCAAGTTTTAAAATGCTACTTTACAATTCAAGTCTTTAAGAAAAGCATCTTATAAATCCATTAGAGTTTAGCGGACACAAAGTTCTTTTTAAATTCAATTGAATTTAATTCAATTAAACAAAAAACACTTTTCCAGCTTAGCAGATCCTTGCAAATGATGTTCCACTGAAAACAGCTTTTCTTCTAATCCTCTTAAACAAAACACGCACTATTTCGTCGAGACCAATTAGACAAATTGGAATTCGTCCTTAATGTCTTGAATTTAATTGAAGTAGGCAATTAGCTACATATTAATTTTAGCCTGGAAGTCTGAATTGTGCCGGGCGGCAGTCCATAAACCATTTCCATTCCAACGGAAGCGGAATTGAGATAAATTACCTTAGATTAGCGTCAACCTTTCGAGTCGATAACTTTCAGGTCGGAGGGTCCTTTATGAAACGATGTAAAACTTTCTAGGCCGCCGAGAAGTTTTTACGGCGCGTGGTATCGCGTTTGATTGATTTCTTTCGCTGGGAACCAGTTTTGAATCTTGGGGAACACATACTCATATTTTATCAAAAATTTTATGAAAGTGCTTGGGTTAAATCAAGGAAGGTTGAAGGAAATAAGTTGGGTTTGACGTAAAAAATAACCGAGGAGAAAAATAAACTTTTTAATGGTTTATATAAAGTGTCTCTTGAACGGACTGCAAAACTTTTGCGTGGTGGTTCTTTGTCACAATTAACACAAAAAAATTAACTGTTGTTCAATTTCGACTCCTTACGAGGGTATAGTACGAGTAATTAGACGATCTGTTGACAGCGTTTTTTAAAATATGTAACTTCTGTATCACACGCAAAAAGTGTTTTCTTGAATTATGGGTATTTTCTTCCACCAAGATTTAATTAAGCGAAAAACATTTTATTTAGTGGGGAGACGTTTGGTTTCATTCAACATTGAAATTAGTTCATACAGGGTAAGTTTGACTGCCTTAATTTTAACAGACGAGATAGAATTTATTAAAATAAACAAAAAAACCCTATATGACATGGGTCCTAAACTCAACCATTTCCGAGAAAAAAATTATCAAAATCTCCTACTTGATATACAAAAGTTCGATTAATTAAGGAATATTGACATAGCTGCGTGCATAGAATACCATAAAATACTTATCACTTTTATGAACTTCTTTATGCTTAATTCTGAAACATAATTAGGGTTGTAATAAATTTAAAATTCGATAAAATTCATATCGAGCAATGTGACAACGGTGCGGCGGTTAACACGAGGTACTAAGGTGTCTAAAAACGGAATTCAGTTGGTATCTGGAATTCGACAGTCGAAGATTCGCGAGAACGAATTTTTGCCGCTGCCCATCAAATAAGGATAAATACAGATATTTCCCAGCAAGTGCGCGAAAATTGGATTAGAAGGTGTCGTGCGTGCATAGAAAATGGTGGTGGACATTTTGATCATATGTTGTACTTTGTTTTATACTTGTGCATTTAAAAATTACCGAATTTTGCTTTTTTGATAAGTTTCTAAATTATTTTTTATACGTATGATTATTTGGACTACGTGAATTTTTGGGTACTTTAATTACATATTTTTCAAATTCATAATTTGATTAAAAGTTCCTGTTCTAAGAGATTCATAATTACTAAAATTGGAGCTAAAATTTAATCACAACACTATCTTCGTACTACAAAATTGATACATGTTATTTATTTAAAAACTGGAAAACAATTGTCTTGAAATGTACTAAATGTTTCGCAATAATAAATAGTTGTTTACAGTTTTGTTATTCCGTAGGACAAATCTGCCGCGTGCACACGTGGTGTGCATCAGCTGTGTAACATTAGGTTAAGCGCTGTTGTCACGTTGTGATGAAACTCCTCAATATTAATACTCGCTATATTTCGAAAACTGTTAATCTTACGCCCCTGTAATATACAACTTTGTTCATTTATGATTACTCTATCTCATGCTGAAGTAGTGGCAGTCAAACTTCTTACACCTTGTATATGCGGAGATAAAAATGTCGATTTTTTTTGCCTATCGGAAAGTGCAATTTAGGACCCTCTAACTTGAAAGAGTGGTACTAAAAAAACGGTTGATCTTGAAATAATTTTCATTAAAATTAATAAACGAGTTATCAATAATTACCAAATACAACATCAAAGAAATACCGTGAGGATATCTTTGCATACATACAGAGTATCTCTAATTTTAACCATGGAAATTCTGGAATCATGGAGTAAGTAAAAATAATGTACCTTGTTTTTGAGTATTCATAATTGAAAAAAAATCATTTCTAAATACTTTCTTGACAAATGAAGAAATGTAAATGTCTGCAGAATACATAAATAAAATAGTTTCAACCCATCTTAGTGGCGTAGATATGTATTCTGGCACTGAAAAAATATGTTTTCGCTATTTATGTTACAAATTAGCATATTTGTAAGGAACGATGTCCCCGATCACATTTAAGAATATTGAGTATTGACCCTTACGACCTGGTTTCTAATATATAGGGTGTTGAAGTTTTCAAAAAACGGAGTATCAGTAGATTCATTAGAATATAACAATCCTTAAAAATACTATCACACACTGCCACAATCATCTCATCTAATATATTTTTAATTTTACTGCTTTAGCAAAATTAATTAATTCATTTTACTGCTTTAGCAAAAATTTTTAAGACCAATATTTTTCTTAGTTACTCTCTATATGCTAGGGGTCTAGGTAAGGAGCAAACTCTTCAAGAGTTAAAAAAGTCGGTTTTATGCAACCCATCTTTTTGTCGCTCTCTATAAATGTGAGTCATCAATAGCCAAAAACGTGTATCAAATTTGTACTGATATTTCAAATGCTTTAGAAGATACTAGATATTTAAAAAACATTGTTTACAGATCGTAGAATTTATAATTAACTACCAGTTCATTTGACTATTTGACCATTTTTTTTTTTTAATTGGTCAAATGATACCCAGTAGTATGATTGTCGAAGTGACGGACATCCTTAACAAAGACTTATTGGAAAGACTTCTTTTAATTTGTTTTATTTTTGTTTCGTTCAACACTTTAGTTACTTGTAATTGTTCCTTGCGCCTTCACCACTGTATAAAGAACCTGTATAAGGTTCTTCTATTTTGCTGGTATATACTGATCCAGGAATAGCTGTTTGTGTCATAAATCGTTAACCAATTAATTAACAACCACAATCACGATTAAATTCGAAGAACTGCGAATATATATGTGATCTTAGAAAAGTGCGAATTATCTTGCGTTTTCCCAATTATTTTATTTGTATTTTAATATTATCACAGTCATTTGTCTGGTGTCAATTTGTTATTCCGCTGTATAATTTATATTTAAAACTATTCATGTGACGATGTTTTACAAGGCCACCTTATCAACTTATCAGTTCTTATTAAGTTCCATATCAAACAAATATTGCGCAATCCGCAGAGTTTGAATAACAAGTTATACTTAACGCAACGCTGACCTACTAAGTTTCGGTTTTTGTATTGTTTTATCCCTAAATTATCGTTATGATTTCTCACGTTTCTTTTTCTGTCTTAGATTATCAACAGGTATAAAAAAAATTATGACAATAATAACGAAAATCGTAGAATAAAGTCTAAATTTAAATAGTATGAAAATATTATAAAAATTGTCTAAAAAGCATATATTATTAGCAAATTAATTTTAAAAAAATCAAATTGTTTTACCAAAGAAAAAGATCATTTCAATTCATAATAAAATATTTTGCTTTTCAAATTTTATGAA
Organism: Anoplophora glabripennis; assembly: GCF_000390285.2. Taxonomy (NCBI): domain Eukaryota; kingdom Metazoa; phylum Arthropoda; class Insecta; order Coleoptera; family Cerambycidae; genus Anoplophora; species Anoplophora glabripennis. Next base: position 20,772 of record NW_019416383.1, on the reverse strand, counting down.
TCCATTGTATTCGCAATGTGACCTTTCGTGATTGGTCGATGATGTCTTCACATTAACACAATAAAAAACTTATTTACAGCTGTAAAATGTGATATGACATTTTATGCGGTAATCAGCTAATTGATAAATGAACAACAAAATGTGTTTTTAACTTAACGCTAAATAATTCCTTGGAATTTCCTTAAATACAGTAGTGTTTACGGAGATTGAAGATTTGTTTTTAGTACTATGCAGATTTTGATAAAAGAAACGCATTATTTAAATTTTACTTTAGTAAAAGTTGTCTAAAAATGACAAATAAAATGTTTTCACCAACAGCAATACCAGTGCAGTATAAACATATTTATATACAGGGTGTTTTTGTAATAAGTGCGTTCCTTGAAATACGTGATAGAGAGCACGAATATGAGCAACTTTTATTAAGCAGATGATGGTCTAGTCTAAACCAATATGTTTTAAATAAAAAAAAGGGTTTAAACAAATTTAAAGCCGTCAGCTGTACCGGTTTTGACGGTTTAAATTTCGTGTTCGAAAATGCGGAAATTTATTCGAATCTCATTTAAAAGTAATAATACAAAAATTAAACGAATATATGAATTATTTACCAATAGATGATATGACAATGTCGCGAGTAATACGTCAACATACAATGCACATGCACAAGATGCACAGGGTCGTCTTACATTTACGGTTAATTTTCTTAATAAATTTTCTCGAAAACAGAAGTATTTAGACCATCAGTTGTTTAATAAAAGTTGCTCATTTTTGTGTCCTCTCTCACCCTTTTCAAGGAACGCACTTATTTCTGAAACACCCTGTATTTGTGATATAAACGGATGGGTGCTGACGAAAGATTTTAAATTCAATTAAATTTAACTATCGTTATAGAATAAATTAACGTGACTTAACATACTGTCAAGAACGTTTTGTTAGCTGGTTTTTTATTTCAAAGTGTATTCACTGCTCGCGTTAAAATTAGTTGTTTCTTATCTGTCAACCTTGCGTATCTAAAAGTCTCTTTCGGTATTAGTGGTTAGTATTTTCTTACCATAGCGCATAATTACAGCACAGACAAAATAGCTATCCACCCAGATCGCTACTGGAACAGGCCAGCAGTTTTAAATTTCCGAATTGCCGATAGAGTACACCACTATCAGAATTTTAGGAAGAATCAAATGCAGCGGCACGCATTCCTACGCGTATCCTAGCAATATATAAACAACACTTTGGCAATGTTGCCAGGCGTACTTACGGATTTATTTTGTGCAATTTTTTTATCAATATCTGTTTTTTGCGTTACTGTATTTACTTAAATGTATGATGTAGGTATTGATAAAAATGTTTTAAAGAATCAACGATACTATTATATGTAGATTCGTGATATTCTGCAGCGGTGTCACAGTTAGGTTATTTAATCATAATTTCGTTAATTAGCTACTATTTTCATTTTTTGGTATTGAAATACTGCAGAAAATATATTTCCAAATAANATTAACGTGACTTAACATACTGTCAAGAACGTTTTGTTAGCTGGTTTTTTATTTCAAAGTATATTCACTGCTCGCGTTAAAATTAGTTGTTTCTTATCTGTCATCCCTGCGTATCGAAAAGTCTCTTTCGGTACTAGTGGTTAGTATTTTTTTACCATAGCGCATAATTACAGCACAGACAAAATAGCCATCGCCCCAGACCGCTACTGGAACAGGCCAGCAGTTTTAAATTTCCGAATTGCCGGTAGAGTACACCACTAGCAAATTATTAGGAAGAATAAAATGCAGCGGCACGCATTCCTACGCGTATCCTAGCAATATAAACAACAACACTTTGGCAATGTCGCCAGGCGTATTTACGGATTTATTTTGTACAATTTTTTATCAATATCTGTTTTTTGCGTTGCTGTATTTACTTAAATGTATGATGTAGGTATTGATAAAAATGTTTTAAAGAATCAACGATACTATTATATGTAGTTTCATGATATTCTGCAGCGGTGTCACAGTTAGGTTATTTAATCATAATTTCGTTAATTAGCTACTATTTTCATTTTTTGGTATTGAAATACTGTAGAAACTATATTTCCAAATAACCAAAATTCGTAATGATATTTTAAACAGCTTGTAATACAATTTTATTAATATTTAATGATGATGATAATTTTATTTAATATGGGTTATTAGTACGTCGCGGAATGTAGGTACAGGTTTTTTTTTTGTATTTTGACATCCACTTATAGGTTTCATAATTAAAAAATAGAAAGAAACTTTAAATGCAAATGTACGACTTTTCCTTTATTTCCTTTGACATCAAAATTTGCTGACAAAAAATATATGTTTAAAGTACAAAAATTATTAAAAAAATTAAAATTCATCCTTATTGAAATAACAAACAACAATTTTTATAATTAACCCTTACAACAACATAATGAGAATCCCTAAAAACGAAATAACATTAAATACCTACAATTTTAACAAATTTTTCAACATGCAAGTAATTGTGATGATACAGTTGAAAATATGCCTTAATTTTCTATTTATTGTTTTAAAAACAGATTCAGAATTATCAAACATTTCGTCCTTTTTTCTTTCATTACTTGTAAATTTTGAGGTATTTAATTGTTGAATTGTCTCCACAAAAATATGTTTAAAGGACTGAGATCGGGGCTGTTTTCTGGCCACCTAAGGTTTCTAATAATATTTTTTTTTTGTTCGTTGACCAGATTTGTCCTCTAAAATAAATTTGCCGATATTCCTGAAGAACTTTTGTATATATGAAAGAAAAAAACAATATTTGCTTGTACCTCGGAAATGACTCAAAATATCAAAAAATCTCCCATGGTTCTGCTTGGTGATCGAGTGAAAATGCATGTCGAAATAAGAAAACTTCGGGACCAACGGTGTGTGACATCATAGAATAAAAAAGTGTTTATAACTCGGAAACGGTGCTTTGAATCAAAAAAATAATTGAAAAAATCTCCCCACACCCTTGATTCTGATTGTCCGTTCTGCGTTGAATGCAAAAGGTCCGAAGTCCTTTTAAGTGGTCTATCGTAAATCATATTGTGCGTCGTACTAAGAAATTGTTAACATTATTTCTCCATTTGGACTTATGGACATGCATTGTGAACAATTTTTTAGTAGGACCTTCTGTGTTTCCAAACTGCGTAAATGGACAGTATTATTTAATATTTAGAAAATCATTTATCAGTTCTTGTGATTTAGGAAATATAGTAATTACAACAAGTGATTCGTGCTGGATGAGAATAACGAAAGCCTTCTCGTTCTCCCTATTTAAATCCTTTAGACATCAAAATATAAGCTGACTAAAATGTACACATGGTGTTATATTTTTAACTTTAGTAAAATATTGCCCCATCTTTTTTGGTTGATATTTTTTCACGTAGGTATTTGACACCAGAACGTTAAAATTTAATTTTTTTACAGAAAAAAACGTCTCATGATTCAATTAATAATAATGTAGAAAGTCACTAATCTGTGGACTATAATCATCGCATTGGATTACATCTGCAATATCTATAAACTGCTAAGTGATAATTAAGATATAAATTTGCTATTTATAAATATTAGACCCATCGAAAACATTAAAATGCCAAGTTGCTGGGGTCATAACTAAGAAATATCAGACGATTTTCCTTAGTGTCCTCCTCCTCGCAACGTTAAAGGGTTAAATTTCCTTTTCTGAACGCTAATGGGCAATTTGTTTCGCTTTCAGATAAGACCATTATTTCCTTCATGTAAATTCATGGCCCAGAGTTAAGCACAGTGTATTGGTGCATTGCCGAAGTAAAAGTAGGTCGATGTCGATAAGTAATAGCTTCATCCACGGTATACCCTCCCTGTTATCCGTACGTACATTTCCACGGTACGGAAATTCCGCTAGAGCTTGTTTTCGACTTCTCTATTTTATTCCCTGTGCGACTGGGAAAAGGGGGATTTCCAAGGGGTAATAGAATGTAGGAAGTGGGTGACGAACTCTGACTCTAAACTCGCTTAAAGACGTTTTTATTGCTTTTCTGGATGTCGAGGAAAGGATTTTCCGCGATTTTCGACGTCTGGAGAGAACTGAGGGGAACGAAGTGAGGAAACTTGTAACGGATTTTCTTCATAAATACATATATTTAAATGTACTCATTTTGATTTACCGACATCGAAAAGCATTGAATAAGCAATATACAGGGTGTATCTAAATAACACCGAAAAAATTCAAGGGGCGATTCTCCGATGAAAATTAATAGGGGTCTTTGGTATAAATTTTTTTGAAAAAACCCTCCCCTGAAAAGTTACGCCCCTCCTAAAATTACAAAAAAAAATTGTTTTTCTTTTTTATCTTCCACGTACATCAAGCTAAAGAAACCAAACTTGGTGAACATTATCTGTCAATAAAACTACACTTTTTGAATTTTTTTCAACCCTGAACTATTTTTGTAAGGGGTTGAAATAATCAACCCCTATGACATTTTTTCTTATAATTTTTTTTTCGATAAAATTTTTTCCTTTTAAAAAATATGTCTAAAAAACCCCATTCATTTACTAACTTTTTGATCTCTTCAAGTTTCTTCGAAAAGTTAAGGATTTATGACAAAAAAAAAAAAATGTATTGTAATGTATTTTTAAAAAGATGAGCTGTTTAACGCGAGTGTATTTTGCCGAAAGATCTAGTGGCCTGTTCTTTACAATGGAATCCGTAGAAACAAATGTCAATGTCATTTATTGTTACTGTTTCTTACTATTTCACAAGTTTCATGATTTTGTGTAGAAAATATTAGTTAATAAACCGAAAATATGGTTAACTATTCGAATTTAGAAATGGCAGATATGCATTTTACATATGGGTATGCTAACGGTAATGCATTGGAAGCGCAAAGACTTTATGCTGAACAGTACCCAGAGCGTAGATTACCCCACCATACTACGTTCACAAATATTCACCAACGCTTGCGGGAACTTGGAAAATTTGAAAAGAGAAGTCATGACTGTGGCCGTAGCCGAGAAGTTAGAACTGAAGCTGTCGATGAAGCCGTACTTAATTTAATTGAGGAATCCCCAGAAACTAGTACCAGGAAAATAGCTCGTGTCCTAAATGTAAGCCATTCGGTAGTTTTTAGAATTTTAAAAGAACAACAGTTATATCCCTATCATCTCCAACGGGTGCAGTCGTTACTGATTCGAGATTTTTTACCACGTGTGGTTTTTTGTCAATGGCTTATTAATATGATCGGCCAAGCGCCGCAGTTCTTAAGAAATATTTTATTTACTGACGAGGCGAATTTCTCAAGAGACTGTATTAGAAATTTTCGTAACAATCATATTTGGGCTGAGGAAAATCCTCATGACTTTTTTGAAGGAAATCATCAGTATCAATTTTCATTAAATGTGTGGCTCGGAATTATCGACGATCATTTAATTGGTCCCTATTTTCTTCCACGACGATTAGATGGTGACTCATATTGTCATCTTCTCGAAGAATTACCTATTATTCTTGAAGAAGTTCCCATTCAAATTAGGCAACGTTTATGGTTTATGCACGACGGTGCACCAGCCCACTTTAGTATACGTGCAAGACGTCACTTGGATGAGGTGTATGCCAATCGATGGATAGGTCGAGGAGGATATGTAAATTGGCCAGCCCGCTCCCCTGACCTTAATCCTTTGGATTTTTGCATATGGGGATATCTGAAATCTTTGATCTACTCAAGGCCAGTTGAAGATATCAATGATTTGCGAAACCGCATTGTAGCAGGGTGTGAAACGATAAAAAATTCACCAGGAATATTTGAACGCATACGCAATTCTATGAGAACAAGAGTAGATGCTTGTATTGAAGCTGAAGGCAATCATTTTCAACATTTTTTGTAGATTGTATTGTCAATATCCGACAGATTTTTATTTTTTGTTACTGTTATAACATTATTCATCATTTGTTCACTTTTAGTCTAAGTTCCAAACTTCTTAGCCTAGTAGAATCATAGGTCAACTATTTGGTTGAGTGTTTTTTAATAAAATGTTATTTAATATGACAATAAATGACATTGACATTTGTTTCTACGGATTCCATTGTAAAGAACAGGCCACTAGATCTTTCGGCAAAATACACTCGCGTTAAACAGCTCATCTTTTTAAAAATACATTACAATACATTTATTTTTTTTTGTCATAAATCCTTAACTTTTCGAAGAAACTTGAAGAGATCAAAAAGTTAGTAAATGAATGGGGTTTTTTAGACATATTTTTTAAAAGGAAAAAATTTTATCGAAAAAAAAATTATAAGAAAAAATGTCATAGGGGTTGATTATTTCAACCCCTTACAAAAATAGTTCAGGGTTGAAAAAAATTCAAAAAGTGTAGTTTTATTGACAGATAATGTTCACCAAGTTTGGTTTATTTAGCTTAATGTACATGGAAGATAAAAAAGAAAAACAAATTTTTTTTGTAATTTTAGGAGGGGCGTAACTTTTCAGGGAAGGGTTTTTTCAAAAAATTTTATACCAAAGACCCCTATTAATTTTCATCGAAGAATCGCCCCTTGAATTTTTTCGGTGTTATTTAGATACACCCTGTATATTCGCAACATATTCAAAATACTCCTTAAATAAAAAAATATCCTCAACCAAAAATAGTTAACATGATTGTTGTACAGAGCAAATTTCCAATATGTAGTTCAACTTTCATGATTATTGTTGTTTCAGATGTAAATGAGATAATATTAAATAATCAGATTTACAAAAAAAAATTAGAGTAAATAAATTTCTGATACTGGAAAAAGATCCATATTGATAGTGGCATGATATTTTAAGAAAATAAAGTTTCTATTTAGATTTGTCGTGAGTTATTATCCAAAAATGGAAATGTTTGTTTCCAGCGGATTTAATCCGTCGATTAAGACTCGCAGATTTATTTTTATTGCACATATAAAAAATATCTATCCTTGAATTTCTTTATGAGTTGAGACATTTTTCTTTGCGTGTACTTAATAATCCTACACCGTGTTACTAATTGTACAGAAAAATCCTGATAATAGAATGCCTCGAAATAAAAAACCAAGTTCTCAAAAATATAATTTGGGAAATAGTTAGTTTTCGAGGTATAAAATTGAAATGATTTTTGGAATATTTTTACAACATCTAAAGATAAACAAATAAAAATGTATTTTATCTTTTATCTCTATTTTTTATAAGAAAAAATAACAACTATGAACCAAAATGATTTAGGGGTCGGTAATACTAAGGGGATATATGTAAAACGTTGCCCCGTTGATATTTTTTCACATATTTAAACTAAAAGTTAAAAATTTTGGTTTTATTTACAGAAAAAAACGTCTTATTTAACACATTTATTTTGAATTTTGAGTGAATATGTTCACATCTTATGGTATTAGGTATAGTCAGGAGATTTACCTTGATAGTCTTCTGGAACGTACATCAGCTGGTCCACCACCCTGTCTCCGTCGGCTTGATCGGGGAACAACCTAGGGGGCCCCTTGTAGTTGGTGGGATATTCAGTGCCACCGGCCATGAACCAGGGCCTGCCCTGCTTCTCGGTCGGCTCAGTCTCTTCGGAATTGACTCTTTCATAGTTTTGTACGATAGATGGGACAGAGGCCATCACGACGAGTTCGTCGTCTGGCTCCGGGTTTGCCTGCATGGGGGTGGTCCTGCTGGGGACCCATGAGAACCTGTGGTGAAGCGACACCAGCAGAGACACTCCCAGGAAGAACAGGATCACGAGGAACAGCCTGCGCGCTGACAGTCGCGGAGGCATTTTCAAGGATACTCCATTACCTGGAATGAAATGCGATTCAATTTTTGTACCTACAAGGTGGAGCAGGGGCATTTTGACAAACTTTCGAAGAGAAAAAAGAACAAGAGTACATTTTTTCTTAACTAGACTCTTAAGGGGTCTATAGTCTTTAAAAAATTTGATGTAAAATACAGTTTATTATCAGTTTATTATAAATTTGTGCTTACAATTTTGTAGTAGAATAAGCTACAAATATAGTAAACCACATAAGTGCGTTATTGTGGTAAATGCAGAAGGATTGTAGTCATTGGGTTGTTGTAAAGTTTAATATAAGCATATTGTTTTTTACTATATTTTGTCTTAAATGATATATTGTAAAATTTGAAATGCTGCTGAATAACTATATTTATAGATTGTATTAATACAGCGCTTGTGATAATCGTTACCAAAATTAAAGACACACAATTATAGTTTTATTTTTAGTTTGTTTTATAGTATTACATGTTTATACAGGGTGAATCACAACTTATCAAAAAAAAAATGGGAATAGATGCGGCATAAGAAATGGAGTTAATAACGTAAACAAATATTTTGTAAAATCCTTATAGTTTCCGAGAAAAAAATTATTAAAATTATAGTACATTCAACCACTACATAGCTGGACAACTGTAGCCTCTAGCGTCATTTGCAATACGCGTGGAGAGCCATGTGACTCCTAATACTGAAATCCGTCGTTGCGTTAGTTTTTACCTGTTATCTGTGGTGTTTACAATAGCTTTTTAGTAGTTAGTGTCAAAAATGGTCTGCGTGTATAGCAACTCAGAGTTGATGGATATCGTTTTAATTTATGGTGAAGCAAGACAACATTTGTATTATGGTGAAGCATTTGTGTTATGGTGAAGCAAGACATCATTTGTGATAGTTCGTAGAAAGTGAGTAAGACGGACCCAAATGTGTTTACACGTGAGTGGATACAATTTTGAACAATTGTTGTTATAACAACGGGTATGTCAAATGATTTTATTATTTAAAAACACAAATTAATTTTATTAATAATTAATAAAGGCAAAAGCATTTGAATTTGCCGATATAAAATAGGTGCNTATGTGTATACGAGTAATACCAACGACCTCAGCTGAGGTCTTTGAGTAATACCAATATCATATCCGTTAATAATAAACTTCATTTTTCTCGAAAATGGTACCTGCTACCGAATTTCGACAAGTATACCTCTTTTTATAATATGCTTTAGAGTTTACAGAACCGTTTAGAAATGTAATAAATTTTGACTTGAAACATATTTTTCTTTCGATTGTACCCCTCCAATTACCTGTATCGGCGACACTGCTTTTCAGAAAGAAACCGTTTGCACATTATTCTTAACGCACAGTTGATGTTTACTCGTGTACAAATTTTGACATTTTTATCTTCAGCCGATTTAAAGATAACTAGTTTAGAAAAACCATTTGGAAAGTAATAACTTCAGCACACTGTATCTCGAAAACAGGGCGTCTAAAAAAAAACGTTACATGAACTACCCCCATTATTTTACCATGAGGAATTTGCATACAAGTTTTTTTGAAACATGAACGGGACTCCCTGTATATACGTTTTTAATATATTATCAGTTGTTGATACTTAAATATTTGTAAAAACGTAATGAAAATCTTTAATATTTTCGTGTTGACAGTGTATTGTTTGTTTTAATATTAACGTGAATGTACCAATGTTTTTTGTTTAATAGAAATGTATTATTTGTTATATGTGTTGTATGTTAATAATAAATATATGTATATGAACTGCAGCAAATTCATCTCTTTTGGTAAGGTAATAATCCCCCTTCCCCTCCAGATGTATTTTAATAAAATTTAAGAAACAAAATATTATTCTTAGCAAGTTAAAATAGTAATTAAAGCAATAATTCTGTAAAAAACTACAGGACTATGTATCAATAGTTACAAAACAGTGTATTAAAAATTATTATCAAATGTGTATTTTTTACATAATTTATTGGTAATTTTTAATATATTTAATAGACATATCTATAAAACATTGTGACAATAAACGCACAAAATTTTTAGTAAATGGTACATCAATGTATATAATACTTAGTAACATTGCTATTGTAGTAAAATAGTGCTTGAAGATTATTACTACAAATTGTGTTTGGAGCTACATATAATCACAATAAATTGCAGTACATAGATCTACAATAATTGTAGAAGCGGTTACTATTCTTTTTTTTCAGTGCAGCCACCAAAGATCTGTTGAAGATACAGACTCTAGATTTGGTACAGTGTCTCATGGTATATAGTTAACATGCATGTAAAATTGAATACTAAATCAACAAGTGTTAGTAGTTAACACAAAAAATAAGTCTGAAGGAAGTTGATATACTTACAAAAGCAATAGCAAATAAACTTAAATTAAACAGTAAGCATAGACTAACATACTAACATTGTTATTACCACGAATAAATTAAAAAAATAATAGAAATTTTTTGGTATGCGTTGATTTTCAAAGCATTTCTTATTTTGCATTTGCTGTTGTTATAATGACCTTAAACGATGTTTTCTTGCCTATATGTTATTATCCTCTTAATTGTATTCCTCTTGAAAAACTGTAGTCGTTTGTAAAAAAAATAGGGAGCTTACTCCAGAATCTAAGAAAATACGAAAATTTTTACAAGAGTATTTTTTTTCCTCATGTATAAATATTTAGAAGGACAATTAAAGGCGTAGAAGCTATGCGTCACGATAGACACCAGCTTCCCATATCTACGGCACTGATATGAAAAATTACTAACATTTTGTTGTCAAGTATTAAAAGTATAGGTTTCTTTCCTAAAAGATTTTGTGGAGCTACTATCATTACAAATATATTTTTTTTGGTTCATTTTGAAAATGGCCCATTGTTTGTATAAACTATTTTGCCCATTTTTCTGTGAGGAATATGCCCTTAAAAATTGTACTATAAGTCGCGTGACACCCTGTATAATTACGTATTGTAAAGTGGTGGAATTTTACAGTGTTTTTTGACATTCTTTTGTATAATTGTTAGTTTTTTGTTTAAATCCATACTAGATAAAAAGTGAAAAATCTTTTAATTTTTAGCTGCATTGGGCAGAAATAAAGAAAAAATATTCAAACTATTTTGTTTATTTTCGTTAACTTATAATACCTTGTAAAAAAATCTTTTGGTAATTTTAGAGAATCCAAGAGATGACATTATCACCAGAAAATGTTACCAATACATTTTTTTCAGCGACACTGAATCAGTAAAAACTTTTAAATTTAGAAAAATAGATAAGTTTCAACATTTTGAGTTTTATTTTACATGTAGACCTAATAAAAGTAGTTTACAAATTCCCATACCTTGTTCACAACCTTTGTTTACGCGTTTATAAAAAAATAATCCTACCTGCGTAGATGACACAATTTACAGGGTGATACAACTAAAAGCCGTGATTATTAGCATCCCGCGGTCATTGTTGAGAAAACAGTACCACCGCTCGCAATTTTTGTCAGGCAAAAAATGTAATTAAAAACATACTGGATTGGCAAAGTCACCTTGAGTGGCAATGCCACTCCTCTCACGCTATTTTTAATTATTGAGAAATTAAAGCAAAGTAATTGACTTTTATCCATGGTTCACTGGTGACGAGCTAACACAATCATGGTTTTTGGACTTTTACTCGAGAACGGTGCATTCTAGGAGGAAACTTAGCAACATAAAGATCTCACTAACAATATCTATCCAAATCTGTAAATTTTTCCTGAAAAAAATAACTCAGTAGTTCCTGAGGATTGAACAAAAACTGTGTTTGACGTCCAAACTTTAAAGAATCGTAAAAATATTTTTCTGGATTTTTTTTCTTATTTAGACGAAAAGAATCGGCCATGAAAGTTTGTTGCGACGTCTTTGTGACATCCTGTATAACAGCATTGCAATATAAAAAATATTGAACTGAAATACAATCGCTAGAAGAAAAAATTCGTGAGTTCTTTTAAGGACTGCTTCTTCTATGGAGATATGCGTGATGATGGCAAAGAGGAAAGTGACAGTCATAATTCTAATTACATATTTATGGTAACAGGATTCTAGCACGAAACGAGTGTCTTCGTGTCTAAATCTCCTACGGCTTTACGTAACTAATCTTCCGTTTGATTAGAGTCGGCGATATCTTTTCATCATAGACGCAAGAGATATCACCACAGAGTTTAATATTAGTAATCGGAAAGACTATTTATCAGGAGGATTTAAATGAGCTTTGATCAAGCCTAATATTAAACATCACCCTGTAATACTATTGTCAACCGATGAAATATGTTTGTAATTTATTACACATTTGCATGTAGCCATTTTTAAATACAATCTAACTCTATTTTTGCTGTATACTAATAGTAAGAATAAAACAACTCGCAATTAATACTCCAAGTAATACTAAATTAAATAACTAATATTAAAGTTAAAAAATTTGTAAATTTTCCATACCTTGCACATTCTTATAAAGTCAAAAAACTGTTTGTAAACGACATACTGTCTGCTGATGAAAATGTATGCAGTGTGCACCACATGACGTCATCATAAATAAATAATACAAAACAAGCATACACGGTACCCGATTGTACCAACAGATAGTCTAAAGTGTTTTGTTTCTCTACACTTCTATTGTTTCAGGCACACGAGCAAAAATATATTCGGGGTAGCGGTGGCCGACGTTGTAAGTAAATATAACCGGGGTGGCTAGCAAGGCGAATCGATAGATCATTATCTATCGCTTTGTTCCAGATAGGTTGTTATAGATTTGTTGATTTGTGGATGAGTATTGTGAAGGCGTTCCTAAGGGTTAGTACGTGATAAATGATGACAGCATGGATTAATCGAGACTTTGTAAAACGCGGTTTACATTTAACAGACTCTGATGGTCTGATGTAATAAATTATTCAAGAAATGGCCAAGTTATTGTCTAAATTTAAAGCTTACAACTCTTAGAATAAAAATGTGTTCTAAACTGTTATTATTGAGGCTGAGACTTAAAAAATATGATTGAAATTAATAGAAAATACTCCGCTTCTAAGAAACCACAACGACACATGGTCGAATGTTTGTTGGTTAGCTAAAACTGTATTTCTTTCAGTTCATTTCATTTATTTCATTCTAATCCGTTTATAATATTTCAACTTTAACGCCCTATATCTCGAAATCTAATCCTCTTGAAACATTGAATAAATATTAAATTACTAAAAATCTAAAAAATTGACCAATAAATTATAATCATTTGTATTGTCTCTAATTTCTTGGTCAGTTTAACTAAACCATGAAATTTATCACAATTCTTGATCAACGTAGATATTGTTCAAAACTTGATTAATATGAAAGAGATTTAAAATCCGTTTGGAATCAGGTTTTGGACAATGTTTACATAAATGCATGTGTCCAATTTCAAATAACACTTGGTTTAAATACAGGGTGATTCATTAACAATGGGAAAATCGAAAGCTGAAGATACTACACGTGAAGTGGTGACCATTGGCGCAAACATGCCTTTTCCGAAAGTTGATAGTTTCGGAAATACAGGGTGTTGAATGTTAAAATTTTAAATCTTTTTTTTTGCGATTATTCTAAAATCATGTAGGTTAGGAACTTGAAAATCTGTGAAACTATATTTCTTTAAGTGACAAATAAGATGCGTGCTGCAATTTCAGCGTTACTCATAGAGGGCGCCACTTACGACCAATTTTACCAAAAATTTAGTTAATAACTTCTTACCCTGTATGTCTAATTAAAACTTGATTCAAAACCTGAAAGANCAAGCCAATAGATTATATGTAAACTATATCTTTCATTCGAGACCAAATAGAAAAATATCAAGAGGATTGAAGTCCGGACTTCTGGATGGCCAAGCAAAAATGCTTACATGGCCAATCCAGCGATTTGGAAAAATTGCATCTAAATATGCACGCACTGGCTAAGAAAAATGCGGTGGAGCTTCGTCGTTCATGAACCACATGTCTTTTCTTCAATAAAGTAGAACTTCTTCAGGCCGTGGAAGCATTTTCGTTTGGCCACCCAGAAGTCCGGGCTTCAATCCTCTTCATTTTTCTATTTGGAAGAATTTATTGGTTAACTGTGGCAAAGAATACAAATCTCTGCCAACGAAGTCAAACGCAATCCCAATATGTTGTTTCGAACTCGAAGATCTCTCAGAAAACGTTGTGTAAAGTGTGTAAATGTCAACGGTGGATTCTTCGAACACTGACTTTAAATCNTAGAAAAATCAAGAGGATTGAAGTCCGGACTTCTGGATGGCCAAGCAAAAATGCTTACATGGCCAATCCAGCGATTTGGAAAAATTGCATCTAAATATGCACGCACTGGCCAAGAAAAATGCGGTGGAGCTTCGTCGTGCATGAACCACATGTCTCTTCTTCAATAAAGTAGAACTTCTTCAAGCCGTGGAAGCATTTTCGCTTGACCACCCAGAAGTCCGGGCTTCAATCCTCTTCATTTTTCTATTTGGAAGAATTTATTGGTTATTGGTTATTTATTTATTGGTTAACTGTGTAATACAAATCTCTGCAAACGAAGTCAGACGCAATCCCAATATGTTGTTTCAAACTCGAAGATCTCTCAGAAAACGTGTAAAGTGTATCAGTGTCAACGGTTGATTCTTCGAACAATTACTTTAAATCATAATTACGTATTTTATTTGTTTTATTGTTAATTGTTGTAATAACACGAAGAAACATTTAGTTTGTTTCGCTTTTAATTTCTCATATTATCAAAACATNATGTATGTATGTATGTATGTATGTATGTATGTATGTATGTATGTATGTATGTATGTATGTATGTATGTATGTATGTATGTATGTATGTATGTATGTATGTATGTATGTATGTATGTATGTATGTATGTATGTATGTATGTATGTATGTATGTATGTATGTATGTATGTATGTATGTATGTATGTATGTATGTATGTATGTATGTATGTATGTATGTATGTATGTATGTATGTATGTATGTATGTATGTATGTATGTATGTATGTATGTATGTATGTATGTATGTATGTATGTATGTATGTATGTATGTATGTATGTATGTATGTATGTATGTATGTATGTATGTATGTATGTATGTATGTATGTATGTATGTATGTATGTATGTATGTATGTATGTATGTATGTATGTATGTATGTATGTATGTATGTATGTATGTATGTATGTATGTATGTATGTATGTATGTATGTATGTATGTATGTATGTATGTATGTATGTATGTATGTATGTATGTATGTATGTATGTATGTATGTATGTATGTATGTATGTATGTATGTATGTATGTATGTATGTATGTATGTATGTATGTATGTATGTATGTATGTATGTATGTATGTATGTATGTATGTATGTATGTATGTATGTATGTATGTATGTATGTATGTATGTATGTATGTATGTATGTATGTATGTATGTATGTATGTATGTATGTATGTATGTATGTATGTATGTATGTATGTATGTATGTATGTATGTATGTATGTATGTATGTATGTATGTATGTATGTATGTATGTATGTATGTATGTATGTATGTATGTATGTATGTATGTATGTATGTATGTATGTATGTATGTATGTATGTATGTATGTATGTATGTATGTATGTATGTATGTATGTATGTATGTATGTATGTATGTATGTATGTATGTATGTATGTATGTATGTATGTATGTATGTATGTATGTATGTATGTATGTATGTATGTATGTATGTATGTATGTATGTATGTATGTATGTATGTATGTATGTATGTATGTATGTATGTATGTATGTATGTATGTATGTATGTATGTATGTATGTATGTATGTATGTATGTATGTATGTATGTATGTATGTATGTATGTATGTATGTATGTATGTATGTATGTATGTATGTATGTATGTATGTATGTATGTATGTATGTATGTATGTATGTATGTATGTATGTATGTATGTATGTATGTATGTATGTATGTATGTATGTATGTATGTATGTATGTATGTATGTATGTATGTATGTATGTATGTATGTATGTATGTATGTATGTATGTATGTATGTATGTATGTATGTATGTATGTATGTATGTATGTATGTATGTATGTATGTATGTATGTATGTATGTATGTATGTATGTATGTATGTATGTATGTATGTATGTATGTATGTATGTATGTATGTATGTATGTATGTATGTATGTATGTATGTATGTATGTATGTATGTATGTATGTATGTATGTATGTATGTATGTATGTATGTATGTATGTATGTATGTATGTATGTATGTATGTATGTATGTATGTATGTATGTATGTATGTATGTATGTATGTATGTATGTATGTATGTATGTATGTATGTATGTATGTATGTATGTATGTATGTATGTATGTATGTATGTATGTATGTATGTATGTATGTATGTATGTATGTATGTATGTATGTATGTATGTATGTATGTATGTATGTATGTATGTATGTATGTATGTATGTATGTATGTATGTATGTATGTATGTATGTATGTATGTATGTATGTATGTATGTATGTATGTATGTATGTATGTATGTATGTATGTATGTATGTATGTATGTATGTATGTATGTATGTATGTATGTATGTATGTATGTATGTATGTATGTATGTATGTATGTATGTATGTATGTATGTATGTATGTATGTATGTATGTATGTATGTATGTATGTATGTATGTATGTATGTATGTATGTATGTATGTATGTATGTATGTATGTATGTATGTATGTATGTATGTATGTATGTATGTATGTATGTATGTATGTATGTATGTATGTATGTATGTATGTATGTATGTATGTATGTATGTCGGAGGGGTGGTGGAATTGTCTTCCACCATGGCACTTAGGCCTTATTAGGCCCCTTGTACACCCTCCTTCATTTCTCGAGTACTTTTCTTCAAAGCATCTTATTTACTGCACGGATGGCTTGGTGGCAAAGTCTCGTACAGTTTATGTATGATAGCATGGTCTTGAGTTACAGAGATTTCTTGCTCTGCCCTCATTACCATTTATCGGGGACCACACGCGTGCGGCAAATGTTGGGCGACCCAGGTCTCTTGGTAGGCTGCCACAGCCACGTCCCCGAGCCTGCCTTAGGTCACCCATCAAAATTCCAGCCCACGTCCGTGATGCTTGACTCGGCAGATCGAAATCCGCCGGTCAATACACCCGGCTAGGCGGTCCCCTTTCACCCTACATAAAAACATATTCATGCTTCAATCTCTGGATACATATCCGTTCCTATAACGAAATATTTAGATATTTTGAGACTTACTTTTTAAGTAAAAATTAAGTGAAGTCCAAAAAAATCTTTTAAAAGCCAAACATTTGTGTATTTCAGTCTAAAACTTTAATAAATTACACAGCCCCACAAAAAAAAGTGTTCGGACTTGTGGGTCGGACATATGTATTCCCATGTATTTTTTGACGCTGAATCCGATCCCGAGCTCAGAAATGACCCTCCACGTCTGGAATTGGCCCCAGGGGCCAAAAATGGCCTCTATAGGGCCTGAAAGATGGATTCCGGGATGAGGCGAGGTCGAAGGTGCATTCTAAAGCCAAAGCCGGATTTGTGGTCGAAAAGTTTATGGCCAACTGAAATTCCCCGTTTGGGACCGGGAAAATGACCCCTTAGGGGCCGGAAAATCGTGTTTCGGACGTCGCAATCGCAACANACTTCATGTAACCCCATAATAAAAAATCAGAAGGGTTTATCGTCCATAAGCAGGTACAGGTCCCAGGGTCCAAGTGAGCAATTTCCAGTAATTCCTTGCCAAAGTTAATCGAAAATCCATATTGAACGTACCTGTTCCTTGTTAAATGTGGGTTTCCAAGTTCCCATTTGTTATTGTTGCACCAATTAAAAATTCCTTGGCGAGTAGAGCTAGGTTCATCCGCAAACAAAACTTTTTTAATAGTGTCAGTATTATGTTTATTGATAAAAAAATTGACAAAAACCTATCTGGCAGATAAATTGGTAATAACTGTAACTGTAATAATTGGTAGTAACTGTTGTATAAGGGTAAAATGGTGAGGAAACGGCTTTTCTTTCCTTAGAATTCTATGAATTAAAGACTGGCTTGCTATTTCAGCAGAAGACAAATATATTAAATATTACTGCGGATCTTTAATAAAATAGTTCCCTCAGTTTTTAAAAGCTTTGATATACCTTTGAATAATAATGAACCTGGAATTCACGACAGATCATACTTACCTTTTTTTCTGCATTTTAAGGATACCGTCTTCAAAAATGATGAAAAAATGTGCTCAAATGAAGATTTTTAAAAAATATTCCATAGCCAACTTTTATTGGTGTGTTATGGCAGCCTATCTCTAACAACAATTTCTTCCAACTGAACCTTAACCAAATTCCACTGAACTTGAGCTGAAACTGAAGAGGAGAATTATATAATGTGTCTTATTACTTCACCATATACCGCAGTAATTAAGTAATTGTGTCATCATTTAAAACAGTTGCGATGTCCAAAAAATGTGACATGCGAAGAATGAACCATGTCTTGTCCTGAACGTATGATTACGCGGAAGGACGGATCCATTACTCAATATTTTCAAGGTGAACTTTTACTCTCAAAGATCTCATCCACACGCACAGAAACGCGTTGCCTAGTTGCATGAAATTATGCAAGTATGTAATTGCAAACAAGAGAGATTATGTTACATACATAGTGAGTAACTTAATAATAAATGTAAAATTTGGAGATTTATTTAAAATTAAAAAAAACAATGTAGGAAAAATATTCGTCAACAGTTAAGGTGGTTTTTACGTGTAAGCAGTCAATTTTTTTTCATTATACAAGGTCCAAAGTTCCAAAGTAAACAGGACTTTTCAAAAATAGGTATTTCTAGTGAGGCCATCTATTGACAATTGCATGCGTAAGAAAGGTAAATCCTTCGCTGATGTACTGTCAAAATTTCATGACATTTGGACGAATAGAAGCGGAGTTACTGCGTCTGAAGTGACAGTATGTTTGTGTGATATTATTTTTTTTTCAAACTTGGTAAAACTTTTATCGAAACGTTTCAATTAATAAACCAAGTTTATGCGATGAGTGTTTAATCCATGGCAGAGTTCATGAGTGGTATACGCGGTTTAAAAACGGTCGTGAGGACATAAATGATGAGCAACATGTTGGCCAATCGAATTTCTTCATCACCGCAGATCATCCAAAATCCTCATTGAACTTCGTGGAATTAGAATTGAGCGTCTCCAAACCATCAATTTATCGCATTTTGGCCGAACATTTGAGCTACCGAAAAGTGCTTGCACCAAAAATTTCTCAGAATTTAACATTCGAAGGATATTATCAAGGAGGCGAAAATCGCACAGAAGTTGACGTTTGTTGCACGATAATGCGTCATCTCATCGATCGACACTTTTGACCGATTTTTTTTACTAAAAATAGCATCTTAACTGTCAACCACTCCCCCTATTCGTCTGATTTGGCACCGTGTGACTTTTACCTTTTCGGAAAAATGTATTTTCCAATTAAAGAAAAGCGTTTTGTGTACGTAGAAGCCATCAAAAAGGCTTGAACCGACGTCCTGAAGGACGACTATCTAAAACACTAATTCGACATGCTTTTAGACAAATGCAAATCGTTGTATTGCGTCGGAAGGGAACTCTTTTGAATAAAATAAATCGGTTTTATCAAAAAAACTTTTTGTTGTTCTTATTTTTAAAAAATCCTGCTTACATAAAAAGTTTCCGACCTAAAGTAACATTACTTACTGGTGACGTCTTTGTTTCCATAGCTAGACTCAGTTCTTTTGGTATTTGTAGCCAACGGGTATTGAGTTCTAAGAATAATTAGAAGCACATCTTTCACCTTTTAGTAAAACAGTTTCAATCTCTTTTAAATTTCTTTTAACAGTAATATTTTCCTTCTCCAAAGTTTTGGTAGTACTCCTTTGAATTGTTTGACCATTTTCTCAATCGTGATCGCAAACTTTTGACTTCTCAAATCCTAACTTTTTTAAATAATCTTTTTGCTTATCTACTTTATATTTACAGGTCGAGATATAATGTTTAGTGCATTCACAAGATATATGCATTTTTTTAATAATTTTGAGCGCATCTTTAACGAAAAATCCGTAAAGTATTAGTCTGAAAAACTATTCTAATGTTAAATTTGTTACCCACTCTCCTTAATTTTTTCGATAAAACAGGAGTATATGAATTTTTATTGTTTATAATTTTTCTTTTTGTTTGACAGAAGTTGATTTATTTTTAATATTATTAAAAACTCTTTCAACAAAATACCGATAATATTGATTGTTTATTATTATTAGGAATTTTATTTTTTGAATAAATCAATTTGGCTTTCTTTAATGATGATCGAATTAAAATTTAGATATTTATTAGTGTGAATTTCCTATAAACGCTAGTTCCTATAGCATATAGCAATGATATTTTTTTAAATTAAAAAATATTTAGAAAGTGTATTGTATTAATATTTTTTACGTCTAAAGCAAATTTGATTGTGGCTTTTTATTATTAATATTATCTAGAAAAATATTTAATTTTTTCATTATTATTTAGTTTAAAACTATTTCCACAAAAATAATCCTGACCCTTTTGGTTTAAGGGTTGGGGTTTATTTCAATAATTTTTAAAATTGTGGCAAAATTCCTAGGATCAAAATAAGACGGTTAGATCAACTTACTACATACCAAAAATCAACGCCTACTGAGAGATAGATATAGTCCACTGAATGTGGTACTATGAAACAACATTTTTTAATATTACTCTAAAAATGTTTGAGATTTGGTACACGTCGTCTTTTATTTGAATGTAATTTGTATATTTCTTGAATACATAAGAAAATAACATAAGTAACGTTATTATTTTAAGGTCCCCATCCGTTTCACTAGCCCATAATATATTTGTTCCTATGAAATTTTGA